>NW_024962189.1:0-163663 GCF_018350195.1 Panthera tigris
CCAGATTTAGGGAACCTCAGAGATTAATTCCTCAAAACACCCTCTGGTCCGTCAACCTATGTTTCACCTCCTTGCCCAATGGTTGTTTCCCTGGAGAATTGGAAACTCAAAAGAGATTGAAGTGACCTATTTGGATATGATAAGTGACAGAAATGCGATTTAAATTCTGGTTTTCTTTCTTTCTTTCTTTCTTTCTTTCTTTCTTTCTTTCTTTCCTTCTTTTTTGTCTTGATCTTGCAGGCAACTGTTTTAATAATAGAAGGCTGGGGAGTGGGTCTAATGAATACAGTGAAGGAGGGTAAGAATCGAATTAGCAGAGGAGACCAGGTTTCAAGGAGAACAACACTGAGTTGGTTAGGAATACGAGTTTTGAGAAAAGATGTCAGAATATGGGGGGTTATGCCAAGTGAGATAAAGGTGAATGACAGGAATGAAGGACCCAGGATTAGGGGAGTTGTTTTAGAAAGGCATATTCAAATAGAGAGTTCAAGAGGGTCGTGATCAGTTTTCTGCTTTTGTGTGTGTTGGTTTCATTAAAGGTGCGAGCATAAAAACTCAGATTTTCTGATGAGAGAGATTAAAAATCATTTGAGCTTCTGGGAAGAGTCTGTTTACAGCAGATAGAAATATGATATCCCCAATTCCTTCCACCCGAAGACAACTGAGGGAGGATAGCTTAGATCCTCTCAAGGAATTGGGGGTGGGGGTGAAGATTCCGAACATCAGAGATGTATGGCCCAAGGCAAGCTGTCTCCTCACTCCACCTCTTTTCCTAAATCTCTGTGATGCCCTTCCCATGTACTTGCAGGGCTGGGCAGGGGTAGGTCTGACTTGTGAAATCAGTAAGGGAGCTTCATCTGGATCGGTGATAACATGCCTATGTTGAGGTGACTGTGTGGATGAGTGAGACTCCCAATTCGCTTGTTCTCCAGGAGCAGGACATGGTCCCTACCCTCGGTCATTGGAGCCCATCCTTGTTGTAGGAGTGTATGGCTTCATAGGCTACAGATTGAAAGGTTGGGGAATGCCACAGAACCGTGCCGAAGAGTGATGTAGGAGTGGGAGCTCATAGGGAAGAAAATATTCAGGCAGCGTATAGAGAAATAGAGGCACAACTACCAGGACCATTTTGATCACAGTCTCCCTCCTTGGGTAGCTGAATGCCCCTGAAGGCTTGGAGTGTCTTGCTAGTTATTATGGACCTAAACAAGGCAAGACCAGTGTGGGAACAAAGTTGGCCTTGGGAACTTTGAGTCTTTCAATCTCTAGTTAGTACTACACTCATACTCATAACATAGAAACCTAAACTATCGATACGTTTACTTAAACGGAGGTCTACGTGACACACAATGTAATATGTGATGCAACAACTCTGGATGTTTCACCGTGATCGCCATAAGCGTAGCTCCCATCTGTTAATGTATGAGGCTATTACGATACCACAGGCTAGATTCCCTATGCTGTACCTTTGAGCCTTGTGATTTATTCATTCTATAACTGGAACCCTGAACTTCCCTCTCCCCTTCCCCCATTTTGTCCATCCCCCCACCTCCCCTCCCTTCTGGCAAGAGTCAAATCTCTGCATTTATGGGTGTGTTTCTGCTTTTGCTCTGTTTGTTCATTGATTCCCCTTTTTACATTCTACACAGAAGTGAAATCATAGAGGATTTGTCTTTCTCTGTCTGACTTATTTCACTTATCCTCATGCCATCTAGGTACATCCATGATGTTGCAGATAGCAGGATCTCATTCTCGTTTAGAGCTGCGTAATATTTCATTGTGTGTGTGTGTCTGCGTGTGTGTTTGTATGTGTTTGTGTGTGTGTGGTATCCAAACAGTATTGTGGGTACTGGCGTACAAAATAGCCTCATTGCTCAGTGGAATAGAACCGCAAACCCAGACATCAATCCACCACTGTATGGTCAGTTCATCTTCCACAAACAGGAAAGACTATCCAGTGGGGAAAAGGCAGTCTCTTCACCAAATGGTGTTGGGACAACTGGACAAGCCACATGCCAAAGAATGAACCTGGACCAATTTCTGTACCATACACACAAATAAACTCAAAATGAATTAAAGACCTAAGTGTGAGGCTTGAAACCATAAAAAAAAAAAATCCTTGAAGAGAGCACAGGCCGTCATTTCTGTAACTTTGGCTGTAGCAACATTTTACTATTTATGTCTCTTGAGCCAAGGGAAATAAAACAAGAATAAAGTTTGAGGACTACTTCAACCTACAAAGCTTTTGCACAGTAAAGGAAAGAGTCAAAACTGAAAGGCAACCTCTGGAATGGGGGAACAAATTTGGAAATATGTGGCAAATCCAGTAAAGGGTTAGTGTTCACAATGTCTAAAAACTTGATTCATGTCAACATCACCCCCCTCCAAAAAAGCCCAGTTTACAAATGAGCAGTACACATAACCAGACACTTTTCCAACGACAACAACAGATCGTCAACAGACACATGAAAAGATGCTCCCCCAAACTACAACGAGATACCACGTCACACCTGTCAGAATGGCTACACTCCAAGACACAAGAAGCAAGTGTTTGCGAGGATGTGGAGACTAAGGAAACCTCTTGCACCGTTGGTGGAAATGCAAATGGGTGCGGCCCCTGTGGAAAACAGTATGCAGGTTCCTCAAACAATTAAAAACAGAACTCTCCTATGATCCAGTAATTGCACTACTGGATACTACCCAAGAGAATACAAAAACAAGAATTCCACGGGACACACGCACTCCTGTGTTTATTGCGGCATTATTTCCAACAGCCAGCGCAAGCGTCCATTGACAGCTGAGTGAACGAAGAAGAAGCCCTATATGAATGTATGTGTGTGTGTATATGTATGTCCATACACACACACACGCACACGCACACGCACATGCACACACACACACACACTGTAATATTACTCAACCATAAAACAATGCAATCTTGCCATTTGCAATCACCTGGATGGAGCCTGAGGGCAGTATGGTAAGCAAAGTCAGGGAAAGACAAATACCATATGATTTTACTCATGTAGCCCTTAAGAAGCAACAAACGAGCAAAGGGAGGAAACAAAAGGGGAGACAAACCAAGAAATAGGCTCTTACCTGCAGAGAAGAAACGGATGGTTGTGGAGAGGAGGTGAGTGGTGGGAGGGGTGAAAGAGATGATGGGGATGAAGGAGTGCCCTTGTCATGATGAGCACGGGGTGAGTATGGAGTTGGTGAATCACTATTTTGTACAACTTAAACTACTATAACTCTGGATGTTCCTATTACTGGAATTAAAATAAAACTTAATGACAAAACCAGAGGCCAACTTTTCATTATACCAAGAAACTTCGTGGAATAAACAGATAGGTGCCCTTTCCCTTAACTTTTTTAAATTTTGTTTTTAAATGAATGAACATGTGTTTGTTGTATTTTTTTGCTCTAAAGGCTTTCCGACAAACCTGGTCCTGACGATTCATGGTCTACCTCATCTAGCCAAGACTTAGATTTTGGTACCAAGGTAAAGTACCCTCCTGTGAAACTCACTTTCCTGCTCTGAATTGAGTTTTCTCCCTTATTCACTCTGAAAATTTAAGAGGAGCCTGTGTATCATCATTTTATGTGTGTCATGGGAAGTTGGCAAGAACAAACCACTTTACAGATACATGACGCGTTGAATGTTTTGTTTTGTTTTGTTGTACTTTGGTAAATCCTACAGGTGGAGGCTGATAAAAGAATGGGCTGGAAAATATATAATGACCGTCAAATTATATTGGGAAAAGCTTTCCCACAATGGAGGCAATATGACGTTTGCTTAAGGATAAGGATTCTTACTGTGATCGTAACATGACTGATAATACTCACGCCTAAATGAAACGTGATTGGGTCCAAGTATCTATTGTAGGTTGCCCCCCGCCCCGGGCAAGTTTTATTTTGGTGAGATACAGGATTTTCCTTTGGCTCTATCCTTTGTTCTACATTTAGAATAAAACCATATTAGAAAATGTAGAAATCTAGATGTTTACATTATTTCTCAACATTTACCTTACAAAGGTGTTCCCCTGTAGTTTTGAAATAACTCCATGAAGAGTAAGTTAAAATTGTGCATCTCCCCGGAGAATACGTATTTTGCTGAAAAGAGTAGCTCTATGGGCAGAGGCTCTTCATAGCCAAGGTGTCAAATTTCTAATTTCAGAAATCTTGCCCATTCTAGCTTTGAACACTATCTCCTCCTAGTCCTTGTGTCAGATTCTAAAATTTAAAGTTTCAGACATCTGATATTTATTTCAGTATTCATTTCAAAGCCCCTAAATCATGATAAGCTCCTGGAGGTTAGGAAACGCACTGGTTTGACTCCTGGAGCTCCTAAAATAAAGTCTTGCTTGGAAGAAGCAATGTCATGGTTTTTGAATGTGAACAAATGAGTAGGGAAATGGAATTCCGTAGAATGGAGTTTGAAAAGTAACAAAATACGCATGATATATCACAATTAAATATGTGAATTTAAAAAGTCAGGCTTCAGTTTATATTCCGTTTTAGTGTTTAACATGTATACACGCAAATGAATTCTATTGAGGCAATCAGGAGTTACATAAGAAAGAAGGTTACAGTATATTTTTAGTATCCTCCCATTGTGAGCTTAGAAGTGCAGGGAAAAAGTCCTCAGCCTTTGTTGGTTTAACCCCATCTGTGTCCCATTACCTACATCCTTTAAAGGTTCCCATTTCTTCCTAGAATTCTCATTCCCAATTCTTTCTCCATAGTGAATGTTGACGTGTTAGGAACCTCTCTTTTTCTGTTCTTTTGTTAGTCTAGTAATAATTTCTAGCTTTTCGGAAGCGATAGATGCCAGGAATTGAACAATTTATTTATAGTGAAAAAAATTAAATTCTTTATTACAGTATTTATAACCAGATAACTGTAGAGTGATAAGAGTCAGTATTATTAGGGATATACTGTGAATCAAAGCCTCTCTTTTACATAAATATTATATACATAGATACATAGATGGATATGGATATAGATAGATAGATAGATAGATATAGATAGATAGATAGATATAGGTAGAGATATATATAATATACACATATATACACATATATTTACACTTATATATAAATACACACTTATATGTATACATATTTATGTACACCTATACGTACACACACACACACACACACATATATATATATATATATATATATATATATATATATCACACATATATAAAGACATATATCTTTAAAAGGTTTAAAAGGGACTATTTTTCATAGTATATTCCCAATCCTACTTATGTACCTGTTGAAAAATGTATGTTGTTTCCACTTACCTTCTTTGGCTCACATTTTTCCTTTTCTTTTTTGTCTTAAGCTCATGCTTGATTGATTGGTCATTTGTTTTGTTTTGTTTTGTTTTTTTCCTTTTTCCCTCTTCTCAACCCATGCTTATTACGGTATTTTTAATTTTTTTTCAAAGTTTATTTATTTTTGAGACAGAGAGAGACACAGAGTGCAAGCGGGGTAGGGGCAGAGACAGAGAGACACACAGAATCCAAAGCAGGCTGCAGGCTCCGAGCTGTCAACACAGAGCTCAACGTGGGGCTGATAACCACAAACCGTGAGATCATGACTCATGAGCTGAAGGTGGATGCTGAACTGACTGTGCCACATATGTGTTCCCCGCACCGGGCTCGTTTTTAATGGTTTACCCCTACCCTAATTTGTCCTTGCAGAAACTATTTCTTTAGTGTCTGTTCTTTTAGTACATCACTGTCTGTCAACTCCATTGTCAACATATTGGTTATGGAATTCTACTGTCTGTGTGTGGTTTCCATCCAGGGCTCGTTGCCCCACAAGGTTTATTATCCTTGTTTTTCTCTTTCTTGGAAGGGGCTGAGATAAATGTTTTTGAAATGTTTGCATTTCTCTTGGAAAGGGAGGGAGAGTGAGAAAGAATGAGCAAGTGCTCGTTGTTGTGATCTGACAATATGCAAGGTATGATCTCAGTCCTTTTATATTTGTGGAGGGCTGTTTTGTGACCCAGGATGTCACTTGGAGACATTGGAGAATGTTCTATGTGCACTTAAGAAGAATGTGCGTTCTACTGCTGTTGGATGAAAAGATCTTAATATATCGGTGTTGATATCCATGTATATAAATGTATATATATGAGGCCAATATATATCTATGTATATCTGAATACATCTGGTCCAATGACACATTGGGTCTGTGTTTCCTTACTGATTTTCTGCCTTGACGATCCGCCTTTTGCCATGAGTGGAGTCTTAAAGTCGTCTACAATCATGGTATTTGTATGTATACATTTAATCATGTTTGTGAGTAATCGATTCATATGTGTGGGCGTTTCACTTTGGGGGCATAAACACTTGCAATTGTTAGCTCCTCTTGATGGATAGACCCCTTAATTATGATCCAATGCCCTTCTGAATCTGTTACTACAGTCTCTGGTTTAAAATCTAGTCTGTCTGGTGGAAGTGTGGCGACTCCAGCTTTCTTTTGACTTCTAGTAGCATGATAGGTGGTTCCCCATACCTTCTCTTTGAACCTGGAGGTGTCCTGGGGTCTAAAATCAGTGTCTTGTTGACAACATATAGATGGATCTTGTTGTTTGGTTTTGTTTTGTGTTTTACCCATTCTGATTCCCTGTGTCTTTTGATTGCGGCATTGAGTCCATTCCCATTCAGAGTGATTAGTTAAAGATATGGATTTAGTGTCATTGTGTTATCTGAAGGTTTCATGCTTTTGGTGAGGCCTCTGGTCCTTTGTAGTCTCTGCTGCTTTCCACTCACAGAGTCGCCCGTTAGGATCTCCCGCAGGGCTGGTTTAGTGGTCATGAACTCCATTAGGTTTTGTTTGTCTGGGAAAGCCTTTCTCTCTCTTTCTGTTCTAAATGTCAGCCTTGCCTGGGAAGGGATTCTTCGCCGCAGATGTTCCCATTCAGCACATTGACCGTTTCCTACCCCTCCCTTCTGCCCTGCCAAGTTTCTTTGGACAGGTCTGCTGCTACCCTTATGTGTCTTCCCTTGTCGATTAAGACCCGTTTGTCCCTAGCTGATTTCAGAATCCTCTCCTTATCTTTGTAGTTTTCTAGTTTCGCTATGGCATGTCGTGGTGTTGACCTGGGTTTGTTGATTTGGAAAGGAATTCTCTGTGCCGCCAGGACTTGGATGCCCGTTTCCTTCCCCAGATGAGGGAAGCTCTCAGCTATAAGTTGTTCAAAAAAAACCTTCTGCCCCTTTCTCTCACTCTTCTTCTTCTGGGACTCCTAGGATCTGGCTAATATTTCATCTCACTGAATCACCTAGGTCTCTACTACCTGCCTCGTGATCTAGTCATTTCCTTCCTTTCCTTTCCCTGCTTCGTCTTTGTCCACAATTGTATCTTCTGTTTCACCGATTCTGTCTGCTGCTTCTCCCGTCCATGCTGTCACTGCATCTAGTTTACTTTGTATCTCCTTTACACCATTTCATGTTCAGCGTTCATCGTGACGATTCCTTAGGTCCTTGATCTCTGAAGCAGTAGATTGTCTGCTGTCTTCTATGCGTGGTTTCAAGCGCAACTATGCGTCTTATGAGTGTCATTCCAAAAATGTGCTCACATATATGGTTTCTGTCTCTTTTGAGCCCTTCTCTGGCTGTCCTTTCTTCCCGGAATTTTTTTGAGGGGAATTCTGCGATTTCGTCGTTTTGGCTAGATTCCTGCCCTTTATGTGTGTTAATAGCTTGTTCTGTGTCCCACACCTGCGAGTACTACTGTAATAAAAAGAGCTCCTACACTGTCCAGGGCCTGGCAGTTGAACAAATTTTTTTTGAGTGTGTTGTGTGCACTCTTTCGGTGCGTCTTTGGCTGCTGTTCTCGCTACTTGGAGTGGCGGTTTGGGCCTTCCAACAGGTGTGCTTTGATTTGTTTGTTGAAGTAATCCTGGAAAAAAGGGGAAGAAGATGGGGAAGAATCCTTAGCCCAAACAAAAAGAGAAATGACTGGAGTTGAAAAAAAGACCAGGAAGTGACTCAAAGGAGCTATAGGGCTTAATCCAGAAAGAGAGGGAGGAAAATGAAGAAGGAGATCGAGAAAAGTATAGAGAAAATGCACAATCAAACAAACAAAGAACCAGAACAGAGGATCAAAGGAAAAAAATATCTATAGATATATCTATAGATATATCTGTGTATAGATATATAGGTATATATTAAGATATAGAGATAAATGTAGATATATAATTAGCTTTGACCCACGTCAACTCGAGACTACTAGGCTGTTTCCAAAGGGAGAAGGGGAAAGAGGAGAGTAGAAAGAGAAAAAAGGGAAAAGAGAAGAAAGGGAAAGCAAAGGAAAGAAAAGATGGGTGCCTGGGTGGCTCAGTAGGTGAAGCGTCTGACTCTTGAATTTGGCTCACGTCATGTTGTCGCTGTTGGTGGGTTCGAAACCCCCAACAGGTTCTGCAGTGAGAGCATGGATCCTGCTCAGATTCTCTCTCTCTCCCTCTCTCTGCATCTCTTCTGCTTGATCACTCACTCTCTCTCTCAAAATGAAGAAATAAACATTAAAAAAGAAAAGGAAAGACAAAAGAATAATAACTCAAACGAAAACAAACAAACAAACAAACAAACAAACAAACAAACTAAGATAGAAAACCGGAGGAGAGTTGTCTCTTGGTGCCTGGGACTGGTGGCTGTGCTGGTCTAGAGCAGGGGCTATCTGGTCCCATCAGTGTCAGTCTCACTCCTATAGAGAAGCAGTTACGAGGCACAGAGTGTCAGGGTTTGGTGTAATGGGCCTGCCTTCACTGAGGCTCACTGTCCATTCCCTGAAGCCCCACGATGTTGGTCATGGGGAGAGACATGGCGACACCCCATCTATCCTGCCCACACGAGGTGTCTCAAAACTCACTGTTTAGGCTATCCTCACGGAATAGCCTGGGGAGCCGGCTTGCCTTGCTGCACAGTCCCCTGTGCCACCTGAGTACTGAGCTGGGATTCAAAACCCTGTAGGATCCCGCTTTGCTCGGACCTGGTAGTGGAGTTGCGCCACTCTGCCCAGTGGACAGAGGGCCTCTGGCTCGTGCCTGCACGGTCTTTTTCCCTTGGGCAGGGCAATACCTCCCCTTTCCACCATACTCAAGGTGTTCTCTCCCAGTATAGCCCTGAGATTGCTACCAAGCCTAGGGGCGGCTCCCTCCCCACCAGGCATGGGAGGTGGTAGCTTTGGTCGAGAGAAAGTGTGGCCACCTTGAAAATTCTGTTTTTTACCCTCTACGGCTGTTTTCCAAAGTAGAAACTGGCTCTCTGGACCTCTCCTTCGTCTGTGGTCCGGACAGGCTTTCTCATATCCAAATGCACTTGCCACAGCCTCTCTCTCTCTACCTTCCTTTCGTTTCTCCACCAAAGGCCTTCCCCCACTGCATGCCTGTGCTGCCCATTTTATTTCTCCCAATTCTCATACACACCCTTCTGTCCCGCCAAGCTGTCACTCTGCACCTGCGGAGATTTTTCTGTCCCTCTGCAGCCTGTATCCCTGGTATTCCAAGTGTTGTGACCTCAATACTGCTGTGTTTGAGGGACAAGGGAAATTCTGATCCCCTCCCCTGCCATCTTAACTCCCCCCTCCACCTTTTGCTTTGCTTTTCGCAATTGCAAAGTTGGGTGCCTAATCGACTAAGTCACCCAGGCCCCCCAAAGAATACTTGTTTTCCATGGGAAGATGTTCAAAGGCCAATAAAATGGCCCTTGTGTCCAGAAAAGAATGGCAAAGTTAGAATGGGTTTTTGATGTTCTCATTTGGGTCTATAATAAGTTCCCGTAAGCTCTTAGCGATGACATCATAAAGGTATACATTTGACCCTTGAACAAGATGCGTTTGGACTGTGGGAGTCCACATACATACAGATTTTTTTCAATGAATACAGTACCATCCTGTAAACATATTTTCTCTTCCTTATGATTTTCTTTTGCATCTTGGTTTTTTTTTAATTATTCATTTTGGGAGAGAGAGAGAGGACAGAGCACGTGAGTAGGGAAGTGGGGGCAGAGAGAGAATTTTCATCAGGCTCCACACTGTCAGCGTTCAACTCAGGAAGTATAGATCATGACCTGAGCCAAAGTCAAGAGCCTGACCCTGAACCGACAGTGCCACCCAGCACCCCTTCCTTACGAGTTTCTTAGTAACCTTTCCTTCAGTTTATAGTGTAAAAATACAGTATGTAATACATATAACAGGGAAAACATGCATTAACCGACTGTGTATATTGTTGGTGAGCTCAGCATTCCGTTATCCTAACTCTGACCTCCCATGCTCAGTTTACAGAGTCAATGGCCAAACTAGGCCGAAAAGGTAGATTAGACCTAGAGAGCATATACAAGCGATTCTGCTTTAATGTTCTGGTTTTCAATACATATATACTTTTTGCTTTTTAAGTGTGACTGCTTTTAAAGTAGGAAATTCGGTAGGAATTTTTGTTTTTTTGATTTGGTTTTGAGGTTTCAAAAGATATTTGTGGATTTTCGAGTGCATGGCCATCAGAGCCCGTAACCCTTGCTTTGTTCAAGGGCCAACGGTATAGTGATTTGGTACTTTTGAGATCTTCTCAGTGAGATTAGTGTAAATGTTTTGACCTTAATTAATTGGTCCTTGTATACTGAGTACGTACCAAGCAGTTAGCTACTGAGTGTACAAGTGGAGGGTTTAGGTTGTTGTGGTCGGAGCAGAAAAGTAAGTCAACAGCAATCTGTTATAAGTCACTATAAAGGCTTCATCGGTAGGGAATGGACAATGTTAGTTGAGAGAATATTGGGGGCGTTTGTAGTGAGGATGAGGATGAGAGTGGGAGTGGGAATTTTGGTAGTCAGAAAAGATCTGAGAGTGGCAAAAGGTGCCAAGTGAAAGATGAGAAGGACCAGTCGTGTAGACCGTGGCGAGGGACATTCTGGACAGAGAGGACCACGGATCATCATTTTACTCCAACGTCTTAGAGTGACCAAGCTGTAGGAAGGCTCACTCCATCATCATAATCATTATTATTGTTGTTGTGTGTAAAAAAGAAAATGTGCATAGTGAAATGAGTGCTTGGCACATTTTAGGTGACTAAGACATACATGTACTTATACTTGCCGTTTGAATGCTTACTACACATTCTGAAGAGTTCCATACCTATATCTACATTGTTTCTGCTACTAGTTCATCATAATTTTAAGAAAAGTTTTTCTTACTACTTTGCCATTCGATCCAACCCTTCTTTCGTCAAGAAAAAGGTCAAGCCTCTGTTTACCTAAACGAAGCAGCAGCTACGACAGTGTTTTGTTGATACACAACATGATATACTCCAAAGTTTCTGATCATGTGAGGTATGAATTGACACTGAAACAAATGTCTGCCATTTTATTAGAAGCAGTTTTCATTTATAGCAAGTACACTTTTAAAGATTTTGTTTCAAAACTTATTTCAAATGTCCTTTTATTTTGGTCAGGAATGCAAAGGAAGGGGTTTTGTTAGTTCCTTTTTGAAATCTGCATACAAGCCAGGCTTCTGCCTTTGAAAGTATTTATTCTGGCCTTCCATGATCAGTTTAGAGAGTCAATAGCCAAATGAAGATTCAAAGGGACGCTGAATCAAGAGAGCATATATGAGGTTTTGTATTTAAATGTTTTGGTGTTCAATACGGTTTTCTTATTTGTAAGTCTGATAGTTATTAAAATCATAAATTCAGATATTTTCTTGGAAAAGGATTAGGAAGTCTTCACGCAACTCATTACTGATGCTCCTTTTAACAGTGTGTGTCTGAGAAGCCCAACAAAGATGTTCCTCATGTCTCTGGAGCTGTGGATCAGAAAGGGCAACGTGTATTAAATGGACAAGTAGAAGGTAAGAACTGTATTTTATTCAAAGGTCATTTGACAGAATGTTGATTTCAAACAGGAATACTGATATATTCTAATATCTAAAGAAAACGGCCTGTTAAGTGCATAGGAAAGAGAAAGAGATGTGAAAAGGAGATAAGTTGCATATCGTATGTGGTGTCAGCAACAGATTAAATTGAGAGTGCCACCAAAGGACCTAAATGGCTAGTTCCCTTTCAACACACTGGAAGGCCTAAGGAACCTCAGGAAAGAAGAGACGAGCCAAACAGGGAATGATGTGAATGGCGGAGACTACAGGGAGTAAATGAAGGAAAGTAAGCCGGTGTGTATTGTGTTTCTACTGGAAGGTGGTAAAATACACTAGTCCTTTAAAGGGAAGAGCAGACTATTTGAAATGCAGCAACACTATCAGGTGAGCTTCTCGTACCAGAATTTGTCAGAGTAGTATCCCCGAATGTCCCCACTCTTACTGTGATCCTCACTGTTGGCAAGACATTAAGGACTGACCTAGCTGATGATGCAGAGTTATGTCCTAACTACCATGGGTGAACGAACATAAGCATTTGTAGTCAGTGATAAATGTATATACGTTAATGCCATATAAAATGGGGGTACTTCATACGGTAGTATCATTTAGGGCAAAATAAGAGAATTGGAAGGAGGGTCAGATAGGGAGACATCAAGATAGCTCATCTGACATTTTGGATGCCGTATTTGTGAGTTTTGATTATTTTGGCGATAACTGCCTTTAATAGGTGAACTATATTTTTAATGTTCTAGGAACATAAGGAAAAGAAACAAAAGAACACTATAATCAGTAGTATGTTTTCATATTCTGTCTGACAGTTCTGATTGTTGTAGAATGATCCCTGTTACTTCTTTGATTCCTATCTGCCAGAAAAATGAACTAAGTCCTAGGTAGTTGGAGAAAATTAACTGACTTTTCATATTTCAGAGAACTTTTATATGGTAGAACATAGGGGCAATCACCAGGATTTGCTCTCTCTCTCTGTTTTTTTTTTTTTTTCAGAGTAAAATAAGATTGTTGCTTGTTTCACACTTTCTGACATCATGATTTCATCTATTCCTTTTAAACCTTTCTTCAAATGGATATGTAGGGATGTAGGAATTTTCAAGGCAAACACCAAGAAAAGAGATTCCAGGAAAGGTATTCTGTGACATAACCTTCTGACTGTAACCACGTGAAAGACATCAACCGAAACAATAAAATTCCATATAATGCAGTTGTGTTAGAGGCATCCCAATGACACCCAGATTTGATTATTCACTAGAAGAGCTCACAGGACTCAGCATATAGTTGTAGTCATGCGTGTGGCTTGGTATGGGGACAGGCTAGAAAGGCCAATGAGCACCGAGCAATGGTGCATGGGGTGAAGACCAGAGGAAACCAAGCGCAGGCTTCCAGCAATCCTTTCTCTATGGAGTTAGCAGGATGTGCTAAATTCCTCCAGCATGAAATTAGGACAGCACAAGTGAAATGTTGTCTGCCAGTACGAGGCTTATGGATACTCAGTGCCCGAGGTTTTCATCAAATGCTAATCACATAGGCATCTTCTCCTTAGCATGTCCCAAAATTCCAGGTTTCCACCAAGGAAATCAAGTGTACAGCCTTAAGGACATTGCTTGTACCAGCACTTAGGCACAGTGAACCACTCTTAACCAGCTAGGGAATGGTGGGAACCCTCCTTAAATCCAAGATCCCAGGGAACAACCAAGGGCCAGTCATTCAAGTAGGATGTTCTGAGGGTAGCCATCTTTGGCCTGCTGGATGAAATCTGTTCTGCATAGGAATTATAGCCCTGACGTCATTTTTGGTGGTGTCTTCAAATTTTGTTTTACTAGCAAGTAACATGATGGTTACCATGGTACTGGTTTCAGTTTCATCATCCATATGAAGTAGGTATTTGTATAAAAATTACTAGGGCAATATGAGGTCATTATAATCTTTTTTTTTATGTGATTAAGCTTTCATTATGATTCTGAGGTATGATCAACATAATGATTTTTGATTTAAAATTAGAATGAAAGTCTCGTAATTATATGGAAAACCCAGGTTTGATTCCTATGGTGCTGAACCCCTGTTTATAGGTATAAGATTTTGGATCATATTCATCAATTGTTTTGTTGCCTAAGTATACAAGTAACTGTGGTATTTTTGTGTTTTGTTTATGCATTTTCATATACTTCCAAATGGGAGACAGTACCCCTATTGTGTTACTTTGATCTCTATTTTAATGTTCAAGGTGACTGTATCATGAGTTAGTATATGCTAAGAGTAGCTTCAATGGAAACCATATTTTGTTGTTTTTGTTGTTTCATACATTTAGTAAGCCTGATGTTTTACATCAGTTTTAAGTTCACAGCAAAATATAATAGGAAGTACAGAGAGTCTCCATATACCATACCATGCTCCCGTACACGCCTAGCCTCTCCTGTTGTTAACATCTTGCACGACAGTGGTCCATTTTGAGTAGGAATTTTTTTTTTCAGTTCCTTGGTTGAGTTTTGAGCGAGAGAGCATGCATGCGTGTGAGCAGCCAAGGGGCAGAGGGAGAGGGGGGAAAGAATCCTGTGCTGTCAGCCCAGAGCCTGATGCAGGACTTGATCCCATGAACTGTGAGATCATGACCTGAGCTCAGATCCAGAGTTGGACGCTGAACCAACTGAGCCACCCAGGCACCCTGACAACAGTGGCGCATTTTCTCTGGACACGAACTCTTCATTTGGAGGCCAAGTCTCTAATTTGCATTAGTGTTCAGCCTTGGTGTTATACATTCTATGAGTCTTAACATGTGTAATGATGTGAATCCACCTTTGTGGTACCGTGTGAAAGAGTTCCACTGCCTGAAAAGTCCTCTGTGCTGTGCCCGTTTCTCCCTACATTCACCCCAACCCTTAGCTCCATAGCCTTGCTCTTTCCAGGTGTCATGTAGTTAGAATCATAGAGTGGATGTCTTTGAATGTTTAGAAAGTGAAAATATCCTGGTAATTGAATGTAGGCATTCAAGATATTCTTTGCCCTTTGTTTTGTTTAGTTGCTCATCAGTAGAGGATCTGATGACCTCTGCCTTCCATGACAAAAAGTATGATTTCTCTAGATGTGTGTCACCTAATGGGGAGGGTTGAGAAAAATGACCTCATGAACCACTACAGAGCACTCACATTGGGATCATCCTCCTCTGTGATGTGCGGTGGGTCTAGATAGACTCTCTAGCAATGGAAGGAGACAGCCTCAAGAGGTTAGAACTATATCAAAGTGGAATGCCAAATCTTTCCTTCTTACGTTGCCATTGGAAATAAGACGAGGGAGAGTCTGTTTGCTATGGTTTGGCCATGCTGCAAAGTACAATAGCTATAGAGCACACTTTGTGAGGGGGTGTTTCCTCCTAAAACTGAAGAGTGTCTGCTGAAGAGCTGGGGAAGTTCTGCCGTGTTACAGCAAAATAAAGATACTCTCTTTCAACTCCTCTAGTAGTGGAAGTCCAGAAAAATCATGCTAGTTTCAGTCTGACATTGTCAGCTCATGATAATCATTCTCCTAACGATACCAGTTTCCTCCAGTGTCACAGTGTCGGTCAGTGATGGCCATTGTAAACATCAGTTCCCCTGTAGGTGTCAAATTCTGATAAAACCCATTCTTGCTCTTGGTCAATATAGAGGAGAAAGTAAGATTTCTTAGTGCTTTAAGCCTACGAATGGTATAATTACCATTCAGTGTAGTGTGGTTTCCAGGTGAGGTCCCAAAGCAATACTTTTTAACAAATCATAAGCCGTACACTTGTAATTTTCCTCTATTTTTCGATTGTTGATTTAACCTGTATTTTGCTTTCTTCTTTAGGAGCAGATAAGAATGCTGAGGAAGATTCTATAGCCAGGTAGGATTTTTGTGGATTTGTAAAAATGACATTTGCTGGGGCACCCGGGTGGCTCAGTCGGTTAAGGGTGTGACTCTTGATTTCAACTCAGGTTTGTGAGTTCAAGCCCCATGTCGGGTTTTGCGCTCACAGCCTCCTTGGGATATCTTTCCCGATTTCTGTGGGCACTCACTCTTAAAGTATAAAGGAATGAAATGAAATGAAACGGATAATGAAAGGAAAGGGAAGGGAATGAATGAACTGAAAATATGTGTCTCCTAAGGGAACGCAGAGAACAAAAGCAGTTGTTGCGTGTTCTACACTGGACCAGACACTATATCCTATGGGTAACATCTGTTCAGTTATATAGTCATTGTATAGCTTTGCCAAGTAGCTGTGCTGTTGTAGCCTACATTTTATTACTTTGGCAACTGTGGTTCAGGGAGGTTGATGACTCGACCATGATTCCATAGTTAACGGGTAGCTGAGGGGCTTTGCCCATCAGCCCGTGAAGCTTCCACATCCATTCCCTGGTTCCTCAGCAGCACTGAGATGAAGATACAGATCCTAGCGCAGATCAACTCAGAATGTCAAAAGTAATGATGTCGGAACACTAATTTAGGGTTTGCTTAAGAACCCAGGTTAGTCCAAGCATTTGGCCTCATATATTTGACCACTGGTGCCAACCAAAGTCATTAGTGCAGTGGTAACTAGTCCCTTGTTTTTACCATCCGAGATTTTAGGCTATGGCCATGGTGTCAAGGCTTTTCCATAAAAAGCAAGATGTCGTCAGGCAACTCCTTACATGTAGTGATATCCCCTCTTCTTGAGACAAATGAGTTTTCTGTAAGGGAAGGATATCTAGTTGTAGACCATGTTACATTAACTAAACTCACTCTCTATTTCGAGGATATTGCTATATGATTCTCTGTTGCCTAAGTTCCCAGGCTGGTTTCCCTTTGGGCTAGTATCCTTGTCTAGTTCTAGGAAGCTTTTCGGGTTTTTTTGGAGTTTTTTTTTTTTTCCAATGACTTTTTGTACTGTGTTTTTGCCTTTTGACTTTCTTCTCTTTTTTCCTTGGTATTTCTTCTTTTTTTTTCCAATAATTTCCCCACTTCTGCCATTTAAGGACTCTCCATTATTCCAGAGGCCAAATCAAAAGCACTTAGAGTCTCCAGATTTAGGGAACCTCAGAGATTAATTCCTCAAAACACCCTCTGGTCCGTCAACCTATGTTTCACCTCCTTGCCCAATGGTTGTTTCCCTGGAGAATTGGAAACTCAAAAGAGATTGAAGTGACCTATTTGGATATGATAAGTGACAGAAATGCGATTTAAATTCTGGTTTTCTTTCTTTCTTTCTTTCTTTCTTTCTTTCTTTCTTTCTTTCCTTCTTTTTTGTCTTGATCTTGCAGGCAACTGTTTTAATAATAGAAGGCTGGGGAGTGGGTCTAATGAATACAGTGAAGGAGGGTAAGAATCGAATTAGCAGAGGAGACCAGGTTTCAAGGAGAACAACACTGAGTTGGTTAGGAATACGAGTTTGAGAAAAGATGTCAGAATATGGGGGGTTATGCCAAGTGAGATAAAGGTGAATGACAGGAATGAAGGACCCAGGATTAGGGGAGTTGTTTAGAAAGGCATATTCAAATAGAGAGTTCAAGAGGGTCGTGATCAGTTTTCTGCTTTTGTGTGTGTTGGTTTCATTAAAGGTGCGAGCATACCTCAGATTTTCTGATGAGAGAGATTAAAAATCATTTGAGCTTCTGGGAAGAGTCTGTTTACAGCAGATAGAAATATGATATCCCCTACTTCCACCCCAACTGAGGGAGGATAGCTTAGATCCTCTCAAGGAATTGGAGGTGGGGGTGAAGATTCCGAACATCAGAGATGTATGGCCCAAGGCAAGCTGTCTCCTCACTCCACCTCTTTTCCTAAATCTGTGATGCCCTTCCCATGTACTTGCAGGGCTGGGCAGGGGTAGGTCTGACTTGTGAAATCAGTAAGGGAGCTTCATCTGGATCGGTGATAACATGCCTATGTTGAGGTGACTGTGTGGATGAGTGAGACTCCCAATTCGCTTGTTCTCCAGGAGCAGGACATGGTCCCTACCCTCGGTCATTGGAGCCCATCCTTGTTGTAGGAGTGTATGGCTTCATAGGCTACAGATTGAAAGGTTGGGGAATGCCACAGAACCGTGCCGAAGAGTGATGTAGGAGTGGGAGCTCATAGGGAAGAAAATATTCAGGCAGCGTATAGAGAAATAGAGGCACAACTACCAGGACCATTTTGATCACAGTCTCCCTCCTTGGGTAGCTGAATGCCCCTGAAGGCTTGGAGTGTCTTGCTAGTTATTATGGACCTAAACAAGGCAAGACCAGTGTGGGAACAAAGTTGGCCTTGGGAACTTTGAGTCTTTCAATCTCTAGTTAGTACTACCACTCATAACATAGAAACCTAAACTTCGATACGTTTACTTAAACGGAGGTCTACGTGACACACAATGTAATATGTGATGCAACAACTCTGGATGTTTCACCGTGATCGCCATAAGCGTAGCTCCCATCTGTTAATGTATGAGGCTATTACGATACCACAGGCTAGATTCCCTATGCTGTACCTTTGAGCCTTGTGATTTATTCATTCTATAACTGGAACCCTGAACTTCCCTCTCCCCTTCCCCCATTTTGTCCATCCCCCCACCTCCCCTCCCTTCTGGCAAGAGTCAAATCTCTGCATTTATGGGTGTGTTTCTGCTTTTGCTCTGTTTGTTCATTGATTCCCCTTTTTACATTCTACACAGAAGTGAAATCATAGAGGATTTGTCTTTCTCTGTCTGACTTATTTCACTTATCCTCATGCCATCTAGGTACATCCATGATGTTGCAGATAGCAGGATCTCATTCTCGTTTAGAGCTGCGTAATATTTCATTGTGTGTGTGTGTCTGCGTGTGTGTTTGTATGTGTTTGTGTGTGTGTGGTATCCAAACAGTATTGTGGGTACTGGCGTACAAAATAGCCTCATTGCTCAGTGGAATAGAACCGCAAACCCAGACATCAATCCACCACTGTATGGTCAGTTCATCTTCCACAAACAGGAAAGACTATCCAGTGGGGAAAAGGCAGTCTCTTCACCAAATGGTGTTGGGACAACTGGACAAGCCACATGCCAAAGAATGAACCTGGACCAATTTCTGTACCATACACACAAATAAACTCAAAATGAATTAAAGACCTAAGTGTGAGGCTTGAAACCATAAAAAAAAAAAATCCTTGAAGAGAGCACAGGCCGTCATTTCTGTAACTTTGGCTGTAGCAACATTTTACTATTTATGTCTCTTGAGCCAAGGGAAATAAAACAAGAATAAAGTTTGAGGACTACTTCAACCTACAAAGCTTTTGCACAGTAAAGGAAAGAGTCAAAACTGAAAGGCAACCTCTGGAATGGGGGAACAAATTTGGAAATATGTGGCAAATCCAGTAAAGGGTTAGTGTTCACAATGTCTAAAAACTTGATTCATGTCAACATCACCCCCCTCCAAAAAAGCCCAGTTTACAAATGAGCAGTACACATAACCAGACACTTTTCCAACGACAACAACAGATCGTCAACAGACACATGAAAAGATGCTCCCCCAAACTACAACGAGATACCACGTCACACCTGTCAGAATGGCTACACTCCAAGACACAAGAAGCAAGTGTTTGCGAGGATGTGGAGACTAAGGAAACCTCTTGCACCGTTGGTGGAAATGCAAATGGGTGCGGCCCCTGTGGAAAACAGTATGCAGGTTCCTCAAACAATTAAAAACAGAACTCTCCTATGATCCAGTAATTGCACTACTGGATACTACCCAAGAGAATACAAAAACAAGAATTCCACGGGACACACGCACTCCTGTGTTTATTGCGGCATTATTTCCAACAGCCAGCGCAAGCGTCCATTGACAGCTGAGTGAACGAAGAAGAAGCCCTATATGAATGTATGTGTGTGTGTATATGTATGTCCATACACACACACACGCACACGCACACGCACATGCACACACACACACACACTGTAATATTACTCAACCATAAAACAATGCAATCTTGCCATTTGCAATCACCTGGATGGAGCCTGAGGGCAGTATGGTAAGCAAAGTCAGGGAAAGACAAATACCATATGATTTTACTCATGTAGCCCTTAAGAAGCAACAAACGAGCAAAGGGAGGAAACAAAAGGGGAGACAAACCAAGAAATAGGCTCTTACCTGCAGAGAAGAAACGGATGGTTGTGGAGAGGAGGTGAGTGGTGGGAGGGGTGAAAGAGATGATGGGGATGAAGGAGTGCCCTTGTCATGATGAGCACGGGGTGAGTATGGAGTTGGTGAATCACTATTTTGTACAACTTAAACTACTATAACTCTGGATGTTCCTATTACTGGAATTAAAATAAAACTTAATGACAAAACCAGAGGCCAACTTTTCATTATACCAAGAAACTTCGTGGAATAAACAGATAGGTGCCCTTTCCCTTAACTTTTTTAAATTTTGTTTTTAAATGAATGAACATGTGTTTGTTGTATTTTTTTGCTCTAAAGGCTTTCCGACAAACCTGGTCCTGACGATTCATGGTCTACCTCATCTAGCCAAGACTTAGATTTTGGTACCAAGGTAAAGTACCCTCCTGTGAAACTCACTTTCCTGCTCTGAATTGAGTTTTCTCCCTTATTCACTCTGAAAATTTAAGAGGAGCCTGTGTATCATCATTTTATGTGTGTCATGGGAAGTTGGCAAGAACAAACCACTTTACAGATACATGACGCGTTGAATGTTTTGTTTTGTTTTGTTGTACTTTGGTAAATCCTACAGGTGGAGGCTGATAAAAGAATGGGCTGGAAAATATATAATGACCGTCAAATTATATTGGGAAAAGCTTTCCCACAATGGAGGCAATATGACGTTTGCTTAAGGATAAGGATTCTTACTGTGATCGTAACATGACTGATAATACTCACGCCTAAATGAAACGTGATTGGGTCCAAGTATCTATTGTAGGTTGCCCCCCGCCCCGGGCAAGTTTTATTTTGGTGAGATACAGGATTTTCCTTTGGCTCTATCCTTTGTTCTACATTTAGAATAAAACCATATTAGAAAATGTAGAAATCTAGATGTTTACATTATTTCTCAACATTTACCTTACAAAGGTGTTCCCCTGTAGTTTTGAAATAACTCCATGAAGAGTAAGTTAAAATTGTGCATCTCCCCGGAGAATACGTATTTTGCTGAAAAGAGTAGCTCTATGGGCAGAGGCTCTTCATAGCCAAGGTGTCAAATTTCTAATTTCAGAAATCTTGCCCATTCTAGCTTTGAACACTATCTCCTCCTAGTCCTTGTGTCAGATTCTAAAATTTAAAGTTTCAGACATCTGATATTTATTTCAGTATTCATTTCAAAGCCCCTAAATCATGATAAGCTCCTGGAGGTTAGGAAACGCACTGGTTTGACTCCTGGAGCTCCTAAAATAAAGTCTTGCTTGGAAGAAGCAATGTCATGGTTTTTGAATGTGAACAAATGAGTAGGGAAATGGAATTCCGTAGAATGGAGTTTGAAAAGTAACAAAATACGCATGATATATCACAATTAAATATGTGAATTTAAAAAGTCAGGCTTCAGTTTATATTCCGTTTTAGTGTTTAACATGTATACACGCAAATGAATTCTATTGAGGCAATCAGGAGTTACATAAGAAAGAAGGTTACAGTATATTTTTAGTATCCTCCCATTGTGAGCTTAGAAGTGCAGAGAAAAAGTCCTCAGCCTTTGTTTGTTTAACCCCATCTGTGTCCCATTACCTACATCCTTTAAAGGTTCCCATTTCTTCCTAGAATTCTCATTCCCAATTCTTTCTCCATAGTGAATGTTGACGTGTTAGGAACCTCTCTTTTTCTGTTCTTTTGTTAGTCTAGTAATAATTTCTAGCTTTTCGGAAGCGATAGATGCCAGGAATTGAACAATTTATTTATAGTGAAAAAAATTAAATTCTTTATTACAGTATTTATAACCAGATAACTGTAGAGTGATAAGAGTCAGTATTATTAGGGATATACTGTGAATCAAAGCCTCTCTTTTACCTAAATATTATATAGATAGATAGATAGATAGATATGGATATAGATAGGTAGATAGATATATATAGATAGATATAGATACAGATTTATATAAGATACACATATATACACATATATTGTTACACTTATGTATAAACACACTTATATGTGTACATATTTATGTACACCTATACATACACACACACACACACACATATATGTGTATATATATACATATATATATGTGTATATATATACACATATATAGAGACATTTATCTTTAAAAGGTTTAAAAGTGACTATTGTTCATAGTATATTCCCAATCCTACTTATGTACCTGTTGGAAAATATATGTTGTTTCCACTTACCTTCTTTGGTTCTCATTTTTCCTTTTCTTTTTTCTCTTAAGCTCATGCTTGATTGATTGGTTATGTGTTGTTGTTGTTGTTTTTTCCTTTTCCCCTCCTCCCCTCCCCATGCTTTTTACGATATTTTAAAATTTTTTTTAAGTTTATTTATTTTTGAGACAGAGAGAGACACAGAGTGCAAGCGGGGTTGGGCAGAGACAGAGGGAGACACAGAATCCAAAACAGGATGCAGGCTCCGAGCTGTCAACACAGAGCTCAACGTGGGGCTGAAACCCACAAACCGTGAGATCATGACTCATGAGCTGGAGGTGGATGCTGAACTGACTGTGCCACATATGTGTTCCCTGCACCGGGCTCGTTTTTAATGGTTTACCCCTACCCTAATTTGTACTTGCAGAAACTATTTCTTTAGTGTGTGTTCTTTTAGTACATCACTTTCTGTCAACTCCATTGTCAACATATTGGTTATGGAATTCTACTGTCTGTGTGTAGATTCCATCCATGACTCATTGCCTCACAGGGTTTATTATTCTTGTTTTTCTCTTTCTTGGAAGGGGCTGAGCTAAATGTTTTTGAAATGTTTGCATTTCTCTTGTAAAGGGAGGGAGAGAGAGAAAGAATGAGCAAGTGCTCGTTGTTGTGATCTGACAATATGCATGGTATGATCTCAGTCCTTTTATATTTGTGGAGGGCTGTTTTGTGACCCAGGATGTCACTTGGAGACATTGGAGAATGTTCTATGTGCACTTAAGAAGAATGTGCGTTCTACTGCTGTTGGATGAAAAGATCTTAATATATCGGTGTTGATATCCATGTATATAAATGTATATATATGAGGCCAATATATATCTATGTATATCTGAATACATCTGGTCCAATGACACATTGGATCTGTGTTTCCTTACTGATTTTCTGCCTTGACGATCCGCCTATTGCCATGAGTGGAGTCTTAAAGTCGTCTTCAATCATTGTGTTTGTATGTATACATTTAATCATGTTTGTGAGTAATCGATTCATATGTGTGGGCGTTTCACTTTGGGGCCATAAACATTTGCAATTGTTAGCTCCTCTTGATGGATAGACCCCTTAATTATGATCCAATGCCCTTCAGAATCTGTTACTACAGTCTCTGATTTAAATTCTAGTCTTTCTGGAGGAAGTGTGGCGACTCCAGCTTTCTTTTGACTTCTAGTAGCATGATAGGTGGTTCCCCATACCTTTACTTTGAATCTGGAGGTGTCCTGGGGTCTAAAATCAGTGTCTTGTTGACAACATATGGATGGATCTTGTTGTTTGGTTTTGTTTTGTGTTTTACCCATTCTGATTCCCTGTGTCTTTTGATTGCGGCATTGAGTCCATTCCCATTCAGAGTGATTAGTTAAAGATATGGATTTAGTGTCATTGTGTTATCTGAAGGTTTCATGCTTTTGGTGAGGCCTCTGGTCCTTTGTAGTCTCTGCTGCTTTCCACTCACAGAGTCGCCTGTTAGGATCTCCTGCAGGGCTGGTTTAGTGGTCATGAACTCCATTAGGGTTTGTTTGTCTGGGAAAGCCTTTCTCTCTCTTTCTATTCTAAATGACGGCCTTGCTGGGGAAGGGATTCTTCGCCGCAGATGTTCCCATTCAGCACATTGACCGTTTCCTACCCCTCCCTTCTGCCCTGCCAAGTTTCTTTGGATAGGTCTGCTGCTACCCTTATGTGTCTTCCCGTGTCGATTAAGACCTGTTTGTCCCTAGCTGCTTTCAAAATTCTCTCCTTATCTTTGTATTCTTCCGGTTTCGTTATGACATGTCGTGGTGTTGGCCTGGTTTTGTTGACTTGGAAGGGAATTCTCTGTGCCACCAGGACTCGGATGCCCGTTTCCTTCCCCTGATGAGGGAAGCTCTCAGCTATAAGTTGTTCAAAAAAAACCTTCTGCCCCTTTCTCTCACTCTTCTTCTTCTGGGACTCCTAGGACCTGGCTAATATTTCATCTCACCGAATCACATAGGTCTCTAGTACCTGACTCGTGGTCCATAATTTCCTTTCTTTCCTTTCTCTGCTTCATCTTTGTCCACAATTGTATCTTCTGTTTCACCGATGCTGTCTGCTGCTTCTCCCATCCTTGCTGTCACTGCATCTAGGTTACTTTGTATCTCCTTTACACCATTTTCAGCATTCATCGTGATGATTCTTTAGGTCCTTGATCTCTGAAGCAGTAGATTGTCTGCTGTCTTCTATGCGTGGTTTCAAGCGTAACTATGCATCTTATGAGTGTCATTCCAAAAATGTGCTCACATATATTGTTTCTGTCTCTTTTGAGCCTTTCTCTGGAAGTCCTTTCTTTCCGGAATTTTTTTTGAGGAGAAGTCTTCGATTTCGTTGTTCTGGCTAGATTCCTGCCCTTTATGTGTTTTAATAGCTTGTTCTGTGTCCCATACCTGCGAGTACTACTATATTAAAAAGAGCTCCTACTGTGTCCAGGGCCTGGCAGTTGAACAAATATTTTTGGAGTATGTTGTGTGTACTCTTTCGGTGGGTCTTTGGCTGCTGTTCTCGCTACTTGGAATGGTGGTTTGGGCCTTCCACCAGGTGTGCTTTGATTTGTTTGTTGAAGTAATCCTGGAAAAAAGGAGAAGAATGTGGTGAAGAATCCTTAGCCCAAACAAAAAGAGAAATGACTGGAGTTGAAAAAAAGACCAGGAAGTGCCTCAAAGGAGCTAGAGTTCATCCAGGAAGAGAGGGAGGAAAATTAAGAAGGAGATCTAGAAAAGTATAGAGAAATTGCACAAACAAACCAAAAACCAGAACACAGCAAGAAAGGAAATAATATATATAGATCTATCTATATATACCTATATATAGATATATAGGTATATATATATATATATATATATATATATATATATATATATACAATTAGCTTTGCCCCACGTCAACTCGAGACTACTAGGCTGTTTCCGAAGGGAGAATAGGAAAGAGGAGAGTAGAAAGAGAAAAAAGGGGAAAGAGAAGAAAGGGAAAGCAAACTAAAGAAATGATGGGCGCCTGGGTGGCTCAGTTGGTGAAGCGTCCGACTCTTGAATTTGGCTCACGTCATGTTTCGCTGTACGTAGGTTCTTAACCCCCATCAGGCTCTGCAGTGAGAGCATGGATCTTGATCGGATTCTTTCTCTCTCCCTTTCTCTGTACCCCTCCTGCTTGATCACTCACTTTCTCTCTCAAAATAAAGAAATAAACATTAAGACAGAGAATAAAAAGATAAAAAGAATAATAATTCAAATGAGAACAGACAAACAAAGGTAGAAAACCAGAGGAGAATTGTCCATTGGTACCTGGTACTGGTGGCTGTGCTGGTCTAGAGGAGGGGCTGTCTGGTCCCATCAGTGTCAGTCTAACTCCCACAGAGAGCAGTTATGAGGCACAAAGAGGCAGGGTTTTGTGTAATTGGCCTGCCTCCAGTGAACCTCACTGTCCGTTTCCTGAAGCCCCACGATGTTGGTCATGGAGAGAGAAATGGCGACACCCCAATCTCTCCTGACCACACGAGGTGTCTCAAAGCTCACTGTTTAGGCCATCCTCACAGAATATCCTGGGGGCCTGGCTCCTCTTGCTACAAATTCTCCTGTGCTCCCTGAGCACTGAGCTGGGATTCAAAACCCTATAGGATCCCGCTTTACTCAGACCTGGTTTTGGAGTAGGACCACTCTGCCCAGTTGACAAAGGGTCTCTGGCTCATGCCTGCAGAGTCTTTTTCCCTTGGGCAGGGCAATACCTCCCCTTTACACCATACTCAAGGTGTTCTCTCCCAGTGTTTCACTGAGAGCCTAGGGGCGGCTCCCTCCCCACCAGGCATGGGAGGTTGCAGCTCTTTTCTAGAGAAAGTCTGGCAACCTTGAAAATTCTGTTTTTTAGCCTCTAAGGCTGTTTTGCAAAGTAGAAACTGGCTCTCTGGACCTCTCCTTGGTCTGTGGTCCGGACAGGTTTTATCATATCCAAATACACTTCCCACAGCCTCTCTCTCTACCTTCCTTTCGTTTCTCCACCAAAGGGTTTCCCCCACTCCATGCCTATGCGTACCATTTTATTTCTCCCAATCCGCATACACACCCTTCTGTCCCACCAAGCTGTGTCTTTGCACCTGTGGAGATTTTTCTGTCCCTCTGCAGCCTGTATTCCTGGTATTCCAAGTGTTGTGACCTCAATACTGCTGTGTTTGAGGGTCAAGGGAAATTCTGATCACTCTCCTCTGCCATCTTTCCTCCTCCTGCCTCCTTTTATTTTCCTTTTCACAATTTCACACTTCTGTGTAGGTTTGCATTATTATATCAGTTTAATATGTTTTATAGATATTTACGATGGGCTTTTCTTACAGGAAGTGTATTGATCTGAATTTTCTCTCTTTTCCTTTTTTTAAAGTTTATTCATTTATTAATTGTAGAGAGAGACAGAGAGAGCATAAGTGGGGAGGCGAAAAGGGACAGAGGGAGAGAGAGAAAATCCCAAGTAGACCCTGCACTGTAAGCGCAAAACCAGATGGGGGGCTTGAACCCATGAACTGCAAGATCATGACCTGAGCCAAAATCAAGAGTCAGGTGCTATCTGAATGAGGCATTCAGGCGGCCCTAACATTTTCTTTGGAAGTCCCCGGGTACTTTTAATTTAATATGCCTTAGTTTAAAGACATTGTTTCTGACCCATTCCCTTTCCTCTTCCCTGACTCTTTGTAATCTGCTCTGTCATTTGTGTTCCCTAACCTAATAAATAGCAGCCCTGGAACAGGAAATGTCCTGGACTCCGAACTTCCCTGAAATCACCGTATCCAGTCAGTCACCACATTCGATATTTTGTACCTGCTTACCATTTTTCATATGTTATTCCTGTAATTCACTCACTCACCTATAATTTTGCAGTACTCTTCTGGTTTTGCTTCCTTTACGTTTGTCCTACATGGCTGCCAGAGTGACCTTTCTAAAATATACTTGTGACAATGTCACTCCTCTGCTTATTCAATGGATCCCCATTACCTGAAGGTGAAAATTCATGTTCTAGCATAACACTGCTCTTTTTTTTTTTTTTTTGGTTTAGTCCTGATGTTCTAGTAATATCTCTCTATCTATCCCATTCCCAATAACTCTGTTCCAGTTTTGCCATATTGCATAGGTGTTGTCACTTACTATATTATTTCATACTTGATTCTTTTGCCATTATAGAATGCCCTTCACACCCTCCCTGTGCACTTTGTCTATCTTTTAAGATACAGCCCTATCTTCCCAGCATTTCCTGAGCTTCCCAAATGTAAGTCTTTTCTCCTTTGTGCGTTCACTGTATGTTATTCACTTCCCTTGCAGAACTAGTGGATGTTATTTTTCTGTCCTTACCTGTTTTCATGAATCTCTACTGCTACTAGCATATAGAACAGACTCTGTCTTTTATTTATATTTCCAGGTCTTCCCCAGATCGTGGCTATGACTTGACAGATACAGTATGTGCTTGTCTTTTTGAGTGGGTGAGTGAATGACCAAATGAATCAATGTGATATTTTTCTGAAGTTGGGTTTTTGTTTTGTGCTGTTTTTCTAGGAAGGAACATCAAAGTCAGCAATGGAAGCAAAAGAAGATGGTGTTGGTATTATTGAAAATGTGCCACCAGAGCAAGCAGTTAATGACAGTTTGACTTCTGCTGGTGGAGTGCATAAAAATTACAGAAGCGGTAAGCTAGTGAATCTCTGTGAGTTGTTTTCCTATGATTAAATGCTAGTATGAAAAAAATCTGGAAGTATGTAGATCCAAATATATTATCCTTTTTTCGTGAAGGTATTTTTCTGTTGCTATCTTTCTTTAGAAGTATCCCAAGTACTACCCCCTTTTACTTGCGGAAAATCGTGAACCCCCTGAACATTTTTCTGCTATTGCTTTTATTTTATTGAAATATTCATGAATGGAGATAGACTTGGGTATGTGTTTAAAATTCATAGTAACACATATTTTCATTAATTTATCTGTGACCCTATTCTGTAGATATCATGTCAGCAATAAAATTAGGAGAAGAGGAAGATGTAGAATCACCTTCTCTTCCTGAGGTACTTTCTTCTTCTTATTTTTGAGTATAGGCATGGAGTGATGTTAAAACATCCAAGAGATGCGTTGACTTTGACTTTTGAATGACTAAAATAACATCGCAGTCATATTTGTAGTAATATAAGTAAAGTAATGATGACGTATTCTAAGGTGACAACTAGGGAAGGAGGTAAAAAAGTCCTGATCTCTTAGGCCCAGGCAGCTGCTGCATAATGCTACAAGTGCTGTATTTGAAATCAAAGACATGCTAGCATCTTGGTTCCGTCACTTCCTAGCTGTGGGATCTTGGAAAAACTTGCCTCAAGGTCAATGACCTCGTTCCTAAAAATGGCACCAATACCCACCTCTTGGTTATGCATAATGAACAAATGTGGCAATGTTTTGTAACCTGTAAAGGGTGCTATAGAAACAGAAGACAAAATGATCACAGTGGCTTTTAGTGACTTACTAAATATTGAGGATACTTTGTTTGGTGAATGTTTGTTTATTGTTGAGAGTGGGGTGGGGGAGAGAAGATCCGAAGCAGGCTCTGCACTGAGAGCAAGGAGCCCAATGCAGGATTTGAACTCATGAACTGTGAGAACATGAGCTGAGCCAAAGTTGGGCGCTTAATCAACTAAGTCACCCAGGCCCCCAAAGAATATTTGTTTTAAATGTGAAGATGTCTGAAGGCCAATAAAATGGTCGTAGGGTCCAGAAAAGAATGGGAAATTAGGAATGGGTTTTTGATTTTCTAATTTGGCACTATGTTAAGTTCCGGTAATCTCTTAGGGGAGATATCATATAGGTATACAGTTGACCCTTGAACCAGGTGGGTTTGTACTGTGGGAGTCCACTTACACACAGATATTTTTCAATAAATAGAGTACCATAGTGTAAATGTATTTTCTGTTCCTTATGGTTTCTTTTTCTATTAATTCTTTCTTTTGAGAGAGAGAGTGAGTACAGAGTACGTGGGTAGGTGAGGGCAGGGTGAGAGAGAGAATCTTAAGCCGATTCACACTGCCAGCATATTTCTTTCTCTTTGATATTAATTGATTTGGCTGCTAATAATTTAAAGATTTCTAATTCTCTAGTTATTAATCCTTAAAAAGTACTCAAATGCACTTTAGTGCTCATTATAAGGGATGGTAAGCTAAATAGTTTTTAAGGTTTGTAACATTAAAAATCATCTAACTTATTTTTTGGTCGATTTAACATGTAATGAATTGTTTAGTTCCAAAAACTGACAAGCTTAAGTTTATGAGTTCATATTTTTCTTCTGTCTTTGGCTACGGCAAGTTAGTTTTCACTTCTTACAGGAAGTTACAATCCAGTGACTTGGGAACAGCTAAACATAGATGAAGAAAGTTAACAGTACAATTGTAATTATTTTCTCATTTTTCTTTGTCCGTACTTGATTACTTAAGGACAAGGTGTTTTTACAAACATGTATCCTGGCAGAAAAGACATGTGAAAATCAAAACAAGGAAATTAACCATCCATTTTTGCAACTGCAAAAAATTACTCAAGGACCAGCAATGAATAAGGAATGTGATAGGGAGCATGATATATCTCTATATTTAAGACATGCTTCTTTGCAAAACTTTGAGGAAATGTGGATCAAATAAGGCAAATTAGACTGGAAAAATAGCTTAAACTCATCACCAGTGAGTGAAAGCTGAAGTTTGGTGAAATTTGTTAACAATACAGCATTCCTACTCATCTTGAAGAAGAACCACCACGGGGTCACTCTAAGGAGGAACCAACTGAAAGGAAATACCTTTGAATTGGACAAATACTGTACTTGACTGTGAGGAAGAAGATGCATTTGGAGTGTCTGTCTTGGTAGTATTTCAGGCATTTCCTGAACAAAAAGAGCCTAGTCTTTTTTTTTTTTTTTTTTTTTTTTTTTTTTAGAATATTGGTAGGATATTTATTGAAATTATGAACCGCAGAATCTAAGCAGGTCGTGGGGAAAAGGGCAGATGAAAAAAATTCTCTTCTTAAAGAAGAATGTTGTAATAAGTTTAGGAGCTAGAAATGAAATTTTGACCTAAACATCTTTAAGATGCACAGACACACACACACACACACACACACACACACACACACACATTTCTTTCTTTTTTTTTTCCAATATATGAAATTTATTGTCAAACTGGTTTCCATACAACACCCAGTGATCATCCGAAAAGGTGCCCTCCTCAATGCCCATCACCCACCCTCCTCCCCCTCCCACCCCCCATCAACCCTCAGTTTGTTCTCACTTCTTAACAGTCTCTTATGCTTTGGCTCTCTCCCACTCTAACCTCTTTTTTTTTTTTCCTTCCCCTCCCCCATGGGTTTCTGTTAAGTTTCTCAGGATCCACATAAGAGTGAAACCATATGGTATCTGTCTTTCTCTGTATGGCTTATTTCACTTAGCATCACACTCTCCAGTTCCATCCACGTTGCTACAAATGGCCATATTTCATTCTTTCTCATTGCCATGTAGTATTCCATTGTGTATATAAACCACAATTTCTTTATCCATTCATCAGTTGATGGACATTTAGGCTAAAAAGAGCCTAGTCTTGAAAATGTCATTCTCTCTCATTCATACTCTGGGTCCCCAGAATATGCTTGCCAGTGATCTTCTAAGCTTTCTTTAAATGAAAGCAAATCATCCGGGACATATAAATCAAAACCACACTGAGATACCACCTCACACCAGTCAAGAGTGGCTAAATGACCAAACCAGGAGACTCTGGATGCTGGGGAGGATGTGGAGAAACAAGAACCCTCTTGCACTCTTGGTGGGAATGCAAACTGGTGCAGCCACTCTGGAAAACAGTGTGGAGGTTCCTCAAAAATGAAAAATAGATCTACCCTATGACCCAGCAGTAGCACTGCTAGGAATTTACCCAAGGGATACAGGAGTGCTGATGCGTAGGGGCACTTGTACCCCAATGTTTATAGCAGCACTTTCAACAATCGCCAAATTTATGGAAAGAGTCTAAATGTCCATCACCCGACGAATGGATAAAGAAATTGTGCTTTACACAATGGAATGCTACTTGGCCATGAGAAAGAATGAAATATGGCCTTTTGTAGCAATGTGGATGGAACAGGAGAGTGTGATGCTAAGTGAAATAAGTCATACAGAGAAAGACAGATACCATATGTTTTCACTCTTTTGTGGATCCTGAGAAACTTAGCAGAAGACCATGGGGGAGGCGAAATGAAAAAAAAAAACAAAAAAACAAAAAACCTTCGAGAGGGAGAGAGGCAAACCATAAGAGACTCTTACAAACTGAGAATAAATTGAGGATTGATGGGGGATGGGAGGGAGGGGAGGCTGGGTGATGGGCATTGAGGAGGGCACCTGTTGGGATGAACACTGGGTGTTGTATGGAAACCAATTTGACAATAAATTTCAAATTAAAGAAAGAAAGTAAATCGGACTATGAAAATGAGAACAAACCAGATATTGAGCATCTTTTTAACAACAATGAGGATTTTTTAAATGATATAGAAAATAAAAAAGTAAAGAACCCACTAGTTACATTTAAAGTGAAAGAAGGCCAAGAGAGTTTGACATGCAAATGGCAAAAAATATGGACCAAAATACCACCGATTGTATATGTGCTGCCGAAACGAGCACGACCACCGATTATAAATTAGACCTCAGTCTAGTGATTCATAGAGCCTTTTTGATTTGTGGCTTGCCTGCTGCGATGTGATGAAACACATGGTTCAAACAAAAAAGCATGATATTTCTGCTGTCACAAACACTTACGAGAAAACAAAACCAGTACAAGACTTTTTTCCAGAAGCCATTATATGCAGATAATGACAGTACTCATAACTATAAAAGTATTGATTCTGAATTAGAAATTGTGAGTTCTTCTTCAGCATCTAGTTTTCCAGCATCTGAAGTACATCTAAGTGAAGAATTACATCAAGATATGCAAAGGTTTAAGAATGAGATAGGCATGTCACAAGTAGAGTTCCTGTCTTTGGAAAGAGAGAAAGTTCAACCTCCAAAAGAGAAGGAGGTCCGCCTTGATATTACTCTTGTTTTTTCTCTTTAGCAATTATCTGATCCATTCTGATTTTCCACTCAAGAGAACAAGAGTGTGCATACAATGGAATTGTCTAAATAAGTAATTGTGTCTGGAAATAGATTATTTCTGCTATCTAACAAATAGGAGTTCAGGGAAATATTCTTGTGATTTGTTTTCCTTAAAGTTTCTGTGTCAGTCTTCCAAGTAGTATATGAACTGGGAAATTAACTTAACTATATAAGTACCATGTGACCTCATGAACCAGAATAACCATAAAGAAACTGCTTAAAAAACATAATAATCTCCAGGTTGTTTTTTTAAAATATATTGGCTTAAATATAAATTGCATTTCCATGAACAATAAAATGAGAAAGAAGCAATAACTAAGAGAAGGAATATAAACACATGTTTCCAGCTAAAGCAATCTATGTATTGCTTCAGTATGTGTCTGTAGACTCTGGGTCTAGGGTTCTTGCTTGTCTAGCAAGACAGCAGTGGGATGCAGGGTTACAATGGGAGAGACAGCTAATGTCCCGGAGAACACACGAGCCCGGATTCAGTGTCCTTGCTCTGTTTTTAATAGGATCAGAAGGCTTCCAAACATGGTGATGGACGTGCACAAAGAGACAATCTGTGAACATGACCTCATGGGCATGAGGGAAAGGGGGTTTCAAGATACAGGGTGTTAGGGGTTAGGGTCAATGTAAAACAAAATCCTGGCGCCTGGCAGATGGTTGTTAACAGCTGACCTGAGGCAGCTTCTCTGTTTATCTTAGCTAGTCTAGGGGAGAAGACAGATGCTACCCCAGGATCCACAAGGCACCTTTCTTTTGCTAATTAGCACCCCTCTGGGCATCTTCACCCTGCAGCCTACAGCCTATAGCCCTATTTACCTGTTTACTTAATTTGGTCCTTCCTTCCTGTGAAAGCAGCTTTCTGCCATAGTACTAAATTGGGGAGCGTGTCCTCCTGAATATCTAATCTTGTTTACCTCTCACACCTTGGTCTTGGAGCCTTTGCCCCACCCTCTCTATACCTAGATACCTAATATTGTTTACCCAAACTTGGGTGTGAGCATCCTATGGCTTTGTAATTTTCTATGCCTGGTTAACCCATCAGTGCAGGCTCAGGGAATTCCTAAGCTTATTCCCCACAAAAATAGGCAGTCTTGTCTGCTTTATTCACAATCTTGGAACTTAGAATTTCAACATGACCCCTTTGAGATAGGCTTAATAACAGCTATTTGTATTATCACCCCTTTTTTCACATTTTTTTAATCTCATTCTCAGACGTTTTTGTTGAGTCAAACCTTCACTAAAGTATGATACCTTTTGGCCTGTATGATTTTTACCATGTAGGTAGCATAAACCTTCAGCAAACCTTCAGTATTTAACTCCAAGGGAGAAAACTGAGTTTTGAGATGTGTGGACTTTAGAAATAGACAAAATCTAGAGATACCCTCCTTTAAAAGAATAAGTAGCTAATCTCCTCGTCCCCTATCAAGGTATTAATTTACTGTGCCAAAGTCACACTTTTCATGCATCTGACTAATTTAATGAATTTGTGGTCATTTCACTGATTCAGCATTCAAGAATTGTATCGTCTCTTTTGGTGCCATAAAATGCTAGGGAATGCCACTTTAAGAACTTGGGACAAATCATTTAACCTTTTTGAGTTTTACTCCCATTATCAGTAGCAAATGGGATTAAAGGTGATCATTACTTTTATACCCTCTCCCTATAAAGTTTTATGGTTATTGAATGTGAGATTCGGAGAGCATTACTAATTTCCCAGAATTCCACCCTAACATCTGTTTCACTTTGTTCCTTTTGTGTTGTGGCAAACTTTGGTTCATAAATTTTAGGGGACACTGTCACTTTTTTTTGAGAATCTTAGGATCCAAAAGAAAAAGAATTGTAAAAGGCAGTCAGGGAAAGAATAGCTTCGTGCAGAAAGAGGAAAGCTTCCTGGTTTTGTTACTGGAGCACCTCCATGTCACATGTTTTAAATCTGGATGTTGTGTTAAACCCAGGTGGTAAGGATAGAAAAGGACAAATTTTGTCTCTTGTCTTTTTATTTCTTTGTATCTCTTGGTCAGATGGGGTGGGGGTGGGTGGGGAATTCTCAGTAGCAAAGTGTGGATATGAATAAGAGTACAAAATTAAGAAAGCCCTTTTAGAAATTTTGGTAACTTCTGCCTTTTTTTATTTTCAACAGAAATGAAGCAGAGTTTATAAAAATAACAATTATTGTAATGATAAAGTAAACACAAAATATATTCCTCCATTGAATTTATGACAAACTAAGTGTCAACTGATAAAGTTAATGAAAAAAAACTTTTTTATTGACTAAAGTAACAATTACCTTTAGTATCAAGTTCCATTAAAAGTTGAAGAAAAAAAGAAGCACAGAGGAAGTGACATGGAAGTATCAGAAAACATACATGATGTTGCGGCTGCTGGATTAATTCCACAAAGACAGAATGGAAAAACTGATAACCATCAATTGCCTATTACAGAAAATAAAGATTCTGATATGTAAGCCTATAGCAATATTTAAATAGTAGATAATTGTTATTTTCCTATGCAACAATCTTTTCTAGTTTGAGCTAATGTTCATGATGAACAAATTTCGTATTTTTTGTGGAGATATTTCATCCTACGTGCTAATGAGAAAAATGTAAATACCAATGAGATACCATTTTTTGCAGTCATAGTGATAAATATTTTATTTAGAAAAATAACCAAAGTTAGGAAATGTGAGGAAAATGACATTCTTAGACACTGTGGCTGGATGAAATTGGTAACTCCTTTCTGAAAGGTGATTTAGCAGTGTATTTCAAAATTTCAAATATGTCGGGGCACCTGGGTGGCACAGTTGGGTAAGCATCCAACTTTGGCTCAGGTCATGATCTTGCACTTCACGAGCTTGAGCCTTGTGTCAGGCTCTGTGCTAACAGCTCAGAGCCTGGAGCCTGCTTCAGATTCTGTGTCTCCCTCTTTCTCTGCCCCTCCCCTGCTTGTGCTCTGTCTTTGTCACTGTCAAAAATAAATAATATAACGTGAGAAAAATATTTCAGGTAGGTCATCTCTTTATTCCAATGGTGTCATTGCCAGGACTGGGTCCTTCTGAAATATGTGACTTCTATAAGCAAGCGCGTGTGCCTGCACATGCAAACACACACACACACACACACACACACACACACTATAAGGGCATTTATTATATATTATTACATATACAAAATAGGACAGATATATTAAGGTTACTTATATAAATATATTACATGTATATGTGAAGGATATTTATTATAGCATTCCCATATCAAACATTTGGAGATAGTCTAAATGTTTATTGACTTATTTTGAGAGACAGACAGAGAATGTGCACACTCTGGAGCCCAAGCATTGAGGGGGAGCAGAGACAGAGAGGGAGAGAGAGAGAATCCCAAGCAGACTCCACGTTAACAGTGCAGAGGCCAACACAGGGCTCGATCTCACGACCACAAGATCATGAGCTGAGCCAACATCAACAGTCAGATGCTCACCAGACTGAGCCACCTATGGGCCCCAGAGATAGGCTAAATATCCATTCATTAATAAGGAAGTAAAGTTTCACTTCTATAAAGTAATGGAGTATGTGACTATTTTAAAAAATGAATTTAGGTCTATGTGTACTGATGGTTTAACAAAGTATATTTAAAGCATATGGTTGGGTTTGACGTCATGTCTTATGCACATTTTGTTAGAATACTTTTAATATCTACTGAATTGCAAACGGAAGTCCCCTGCTACACTGGCAGTCTACCAACAAAATTGCTAGTTATTAGATTTTTGGTTTTGTTTCCCAGTGCATGAGTGCTCCAATGTTGGACCCTCAACTTAATCTGATTATTGCCAAGAGGATTCACGTGGCAACATGTCTCATATTCTATATAAACATTTCATGGCCCCTGTGCTATAAGCCAAGATGCTGGTAATGCAATGAATCGTTTTTATAAAGGTACCTTGCTTGCATGCCATTATCCTGCCTTTTTAGAGAATATAATTCAACATGAACCACAACAAATTTTTCAACAGTGCCTTCATGTTATACAATTTGTGACAATTCAGTTTACAAAGTAGGACTATTTTCTGCATTCCCAACCCCTTTTACTTCTGTGTATAAAATTTTAATATGACTCATTACTTTGGATAGTATAAAATATCCTAGAGTTGGGTGACGTTTTAAAAATGTTTGTTTATTTTGAGAGAGAGAGAGAGCATGCACACATGAGTGGGGGAGGAGCAAAGAGAGAGGGAGAGAGAGAATCCCAAGGAGACTCCATGCAGTCAGTGCAGAGCTCAATGCTAGAGAACCTAGAGATCATGTCCTGAGCCGAAATCAAGAGTTGGATGCTTCGTGGACTGGGCCACCCAGGTGCCCTTAGAGTTCAATAATTTTTATCAAGCACGAAATACTGCCCTTGAAACTTAGTTTTTCTGTGGTCTTTCTAAGCATGAGAAAAATGGTAATCAGCTTATATAATATTATATATCTAGAAAAAATTTAAGGAGTCTTCTCAGTGTATAATTTTGTGAGTTATTTTGTACCTTGGTCTGGCATTTTAAAAAAGCAAAAAAAAAAAAAACTAGTGTTACATATATGCAATTTTTAAGACTTCCAAATATTACAAAAATACTACCTAATCATTATGTAACAATTGAAAACTACAGCAATAATAGAAAATTAAATCAACCATGACCATTCCACTTAGCCTTCTTCACTCTTTGATCCTGATTTCCCTTCCTCCCATCCACTCTTGAATTCATTGTAGCAATTTTCCCTCTCATTCCTCCAGAATTGTTTTTTCAAGGTTACCACCGATTTTCACTTTAATAAATCTAAACAATTTCATACATCTCATTTTACTTAACCTTTCAGCGATATTTGACCCAATGGAAAACTCTCTCCTCCAAAATTCTGTCTCCATGTTGCTTGTAGGCTGTCATTCACTCACCTGATTTTCCCGCTGCCTTTCTAGTCTGTACACCTCAGCCTGATTTGCTTGTTTCTTCTCGTCCCCCACCTTTTAACCCATTGATGTCTTCCAGGAATTTGCCTTTGATTTTCCTTCTCTTCACTTTTACTATCTTGTATATTCTAATGATCCTCAAGTTTACTTCTCCAGCCCGGATCTCTCTCCATAATTCCAGGCCCGCCTATCAAACTGCCTACTTGATATCTCTTTCTGGATAGCTATTGCAAACTTAACATGTCCCAAATTGAACTCCTGATATTCTTTCTTAATATTTGCCTTTCATGTCTTTCCTAATTGAGTTAATAACAGTTCTATGAGTTGCTCTGCTAAAAAACTTGGTGTCATCTTTGACTCCTGTCTTTCTTTTCTTTTTCTTTCACTTTTTCTTTCTCTTTTCGTTTTCTTTTTCATACACATCACATCTCATCTGTCAGCAAATCTTGTCATGTCTTCCTTCGAATATATCGAGAATCCAAACACATCTTCCATGACCAATAGACTATCATCTGTTGTTTATATTGGTGTAATAGGTAACTAAATGGTCTTCTTGTTTGTTTGTTTCTTCTTTTGTTTTTCCTCTGTTTCCGTTAATTCTAAACACATTGGATCTAGTAAAACGTAAGTCGGATTGTGTCCTTCCTCTGCTCAAAGCTTAATTGCCTCCCATTTCACTCAGAGTACATGACAAAACTCTTCCTAATGCCGACAAGGCCTGTATATGATCAGGTGTCTCCTTCTCTCTCTCTGATTTGAACTCTTTTCTACCCCTTTCATTCTGTCCAGCCATACTGATTTCTCACTACTCTTTAAGTACTTCGGACATACTTCTGTATTTGCTGTTGACTCTATCTGGAATGCTTTCCCTCAGATACCTCATGGCTTGCTTTTTCCTTTTTTGTTTGTTTTTCCTTTCAGGTTTTTGCTTAAAAGTCACTTTCTCAGCAAGGCCTTTCTTGGCCATCCTGACTAGTACTTCAACTACGCTTTTCCCTATAACACATCAAAATGTGATTTATCTGCTTTAGTTTTTCTCCTCTAATACTATATATTTTGCCTGTGTAGCTTATTGTTATTGTATGTTTACTTCACTCATGAGTAGGATTGTTATCTGTTCATTGCCATGTCCTCAGTGCCTAGAAAATGTTCTAGTCTATATAGTACTTATTCAATAATGTTTATTGAGTGAACGGAGTTTAACTTGTGTGTATAGTGTAGTGGGGACATAATACTAGTCCCCACCTTGACAAAGTTTGGCGTGGGTTCATTCTGACAAGTAAACCTGCCAGTTATATACAGTTTTTGGATTTTAGGGGGCCCAATATTGTGTTTACTTGCTACTTATTCTTTTAGTTGTATTTATGTTAGTTTTAATTATGGTGAAATGTATCAAAGGAATAGCAAACTTCCTTTATATTTATTAAGGAAACTAAAATATGGTGGCAAATTATTATAGGACTTTAAAAATTCTTGCCAAACGTTATGAGCCCTCAATATCTGAAATAAAAAGATGAAGTTGGAATTGATCACTTACAAATAAGAGCGAGCTTTGCTGGTTAGGTATAGTCGTTTCTGACAGAGCAGTCTGCTATTCTTATACAGGGTTTGGAGAAGAGTGGAGTTTAAGGATGGGGAGACTTTCAGAAAATTAAATGGTTTGTCATCATCTGAAGCACCATGCTTATTTGGGTGATACTGTTGTGGATTCGTTGCCACGCTGAAGCATGTGTATTGGAGTCATTTTTGTCCTTTATTTGCTGTCTTTCAGAAGGAAGGAGCTGAAATGGATTGGTTGGTGAATAGGGCTGGTGGGCATTGATTAACACATTTAAAACTGATTCTGGTGGCTTCTTGTTACCATGGCTACGTGTTAGGGTTTCTTTTTGTTTTGTTTTGTTTTGTTTTGTTTTGTTTTTTCTAAGTTTGAGGTGGCTTTCACCAGATGTTTTCTACTTAAAAGTTGCTTCTATTGACTGGGTTCAAAATGAAAGCTATTTCAAATTCTATAATTACAGATTCATTTTTGAAATTTGAGTCGAGAGGAATTGTTTGATAATTGCTTTCAGAAAGATTCTTCTTTTCTTGGATGTTATTTCCACGAAGAAAGTTATCCGTATAACAGTTTTTGAAAAAAAATTGTTAGTTTTGTTTTTGTTTTTGGTGCTCTTCGGGGCTCATGTTTAAGTCTTAAATAATCTGTGGGAAATTTCATTATTTTTGGAAATGTACGTAGCTGTATGGTAATAATATTCTGTTGCATGCATTTAGTCCATGAAAACAGAATTATAATTTTCTTTTTGGTGAATCCCCCATTTTTTTCTATCAGGATTAGATATTAGGCTAAAAGTATACACAATTTACCAAATCATTTATTTTAATTGTTTAAAATGTTTCTTCATTTGGAGAGAGACAAAGTGAGAGTTGGGGAGGGGCAGAGAGAGGGGGAGACAAAGATTCCAAAGCAGGATCCAGACTCTGGGCTGTCAGCACACAGTCCGATGTGGGGATCGAAGCCACAAACCCTTAGATCACAAACCGAGCCAAAGTCATACACTTAACGTACTGAGCCATCCAGGCGCTGCAAACCATTTTTTTTTTAAACAAAAGCATAACTAATCAGATGATTGTTATTTTTGAGTGATAGATAATAACATATGAGTACTTTTGAATTTTTTAAGTTTTTCCAGATTTATGAGATATAAGTAACATACATCTGTGTAACTAACTGTAAGGTGTACCTGTATTAATTTGATACACTTTTATATTGTCAAATGATTACCACAATAGTGTTAATACTTCCATCATCTCACATAAATATCATTTCTTGTTTGTGATGATCTAGTCTTGTAGCAACTTTCAAATGATATGATACAGTATTGTTCATTGTAATCACCATCCTGCACATTAAATCCCCAGAATTTATTAATCTTGTAACAGGTAGTTTGTACCCTTTGACCAATATCTACCCATTTCTCACAGCCTCCTAACCCTGGCAACCACCAGTCTGTTCTGTTTCTTGTGCAATTTTTTTTTAATTCCACATATAAGTCAGATCATGCAGTGTTTGTCTTCCTGTGTCTGACTTCTTTTCACTAAGCATAAAGCCCTCAAGTTTCACTCATGTTGTCACAAATGGCAGGATTTCCTTCTTGTTTGTGGCTGAAAATATTCCATTGTAACTGTATACCATATTTTTTAATCCATGGATCCACTGATGGATGCTTAGGTTGTTTCTTGACTATTTTTTTAAAATTTTTTTTTAGCGTTTATTTATTTTTGAGACAGAGAGAGACAAAGCATGAACGGGGGAGGGTCAGAGAGAGGGAGACACAGAATCTGAAACAGGCTCCAGGCTCTGAGCTGTCAGCACAGAGCCCGACGTGGGGCTTGAACTCATGGGCCGCGAGATAATGACCTGGGCCGAAGTTGGCCACTTAACCGACTGAGCCACCCAGGCGCCCTATGTTTCTTGACTATTGTAAATAATGCTGCAATAAAGATAGGGCTGCAGATATCTCTCCAAGATAAGGATGTCATGTCTTTAAGACATATACCCAGAAATGGGATTATTGGCTCATATGGAGGTTCTATTGTTAGTTTGTTGAGGAGCCACCATACTGTTTTACATAGTGGCTGTCCCAATTTACAGTCCTACAGGAGTACAAGGAATTCCTTTCCTGTACATCCTTGCCAACGATATCTCTTGTCTTTTTGACAATAGCCTTTTTAATAGGTCAAAGTGATATCTATATACTGCAGTTTTGATTTGCATTTCCCTGATGAATAGTGATATCGAGCACCTTCTTGTGTACCCTTGGCCATTTGAATATGTTTTGAGGAGAGATGTCTTTTAAGGTGCCTTGCCCAGTTTTTAATTATATTTGTTTTTAGCTGTTGAATTGTATGAATTCCTCACACATTTTAGATATTGACGTTTTTCATATTTGTAGCTTGCGAATGTTTTCATCCTTTCCATAGGTTGCCTTTCCGTCATGTTGCTTGTTTCTTTTGCTGTGCAGAAACATTGTTGATTGCATTGGTTGTTTTTGCTTTTATTGCTTGTACTTTGGATGTCCTATCCTAAATCATTCGTAAGATCTATGTCAAGGAGCTTTTATCCTCTGTTTTCTTCTAGGAGTTTTATGATTTAAGATTTTATATAGAAGTCTTTATTTGCGTTTGGGTTGACTTTTGTGAGTGGTGTAAGGTAGAGGCACAGTTTTATTCTTTTGCATGTTAATATCCAGTTTTCTCACCATCATGTATTGAAGAGATTACCTTTTTTCTTTTGAGTATTCTTGGGTCTCTTAACAAAGAGACTTTATGCATGGGTTTTTAGTTGACTTTATGCATGGGTTTATTTCTGGGTTCTTGATTCTGTTTCATTCATCTTTGTGTTTTTTTTGTGTGTGTGTGTGCAACTTCATACGGTTTTTATTACCATAACTTTGTAATAGTTTGACACCAGCAAGTGTGATGCTTCCAGCTTTGTTCTTCTTTCTTAGGATTGTTTTGGCTATTTGGGGTCTTTCTTGTTCCTTACACATTTGAGGAATGCTTTTCCTATTTCTGTGAAAAAGGTCATTGGAATTTTGACAAGGATTGCATTAACTCTGTGGGTGGTTTCAGGTAATGTGGATATTTAATGACACTAATTTTTCGAATCCATAACAACGGGGTATCTTCCCATTTGTTTGTGTCCCTGCTATTTCTTTTACCAATGTCTTGTAGTTTTTACTGTACCTATCTTTCAGAAATCCTTGATTAAAATTATTCCAAAGTATTTTGTTCTTTTTGATGCTTTGGGGAAGGGGATTTTTTCTTTATATTTCTTTTTCAGCTATTTCATTGTTATTGTTTAGAAATGTAACGGATCTCTTGATGCTGATTTTGTAATTTTTTTTTACTAAATATAATCTATTGTCAAATTGGTTTCCATACAACACCCAGTGCTCATCCCAACAGGTGCCCTTCTCAATGCCTATCACCCACTTTCCCCTCTCCCCCACCTCCTATCAACCCTTAGTTTATTCTCAGTGTTTACGAGTCTCTTATTGTTTGCCTCCCTCCCTCTCTGTAACTTTTTTTCCCCATCCCCCCACCCATGGTCTCCTGTCAAGTTTCTCAGGATCCACATATAGGTGAAATCATATGGTATCTGTCTTTCTCTGCCTGACTTATTTCACTTTGCATAATACCCTCCTATTCCATCCACGTTGTTGCAAATGGCCATATTTCACTCTTTCTCATTGCCAAGTAGTATTCCATTGTATATATAAACCACATCTTCTTTCTCCATTCCTCGGGTGATGGACATTTAGGCTCTTTCCATAATTTGGCGATTGTTGAAAGTGCTACTGTATACATTGGGGTACATGTGCCCCTATGCATCAGCACTCCTGTATCCCTTGGGTAAATTCCCAGCAGTGCTATTGCTGGGTCCTAGGGTTGTTCTATTTTTAATTATTTTAGGAAGCTCCACGCTGTTTTCCAGAGTGGCTGCACCAGTTTGCATTCCCACCAACAGTGCAAGAGGGTTCCTGTTTCTCCACATCCTTGCCAGCATCTGTAGTCTCCTGATTTGTTCATTTTAGCCACTCTGACCAGCTTGAGGTGGTATCTCAGTGTGGTTTAGATTTGTATTTCCCCGATGAGGAGTGACGTTGAGCATCTTTCCATGTGTCTGTTGTCCATCTGGATGTCTTCTTTGTGAAAAGTGTCTATTCATGTCTTCTGCCCATTTCTTCCCTGGATTATTTGTTTTGTAGATGTGGATTTTGGTGAGTTCTGTACAGGTTCTGGATATTAGCCCTTCCTTTATGTGATATGTCATTTGCAACTATCTTCTCCCATTCTGTCGGTTGCCTTTCGGTTTTGTTGATTGATTCCTTTGCAGTGCAGAAGCTTTTTATCTTGACGAGGTCCCAATAGTTCATTTTTGCTTTCCATTCCCTTGCCTTGGGAGATGTGTCAAGTAAGAAATTGCTGCGGCGGAGGTCAAAGAGGTTTTTTTTCCTGCTTTCTCCTCTAGGGTTTTGATGGTTTCCTGTCTCACATTCAGGTCCTTCATCCATTTTGAGTTTATTTGTGTGTATGGTATAAGAAAAGTCGTCTAGTTTCATTCTTCTGCATGTTGCTGTCCAGTTCTCCCAGAAGAAAGAGACTGTCTTTTTTTCCCATGGGATACTCTTTCCTGCTTTGTCAATGTTTAGTTGGCCATACATTTGTGGGTTCACCTCTGGGGTTTCTATTCTATTCCATTGGTCTGTGTGTCTGTTTTTGTGCCAATACCATACTGTCTTGATGATCACAGCTTTGTAGTAGAGGCTAAAGAGACAGAGTGTGAACAGGGGAGGGGGGGAGAGAGAGAGAGAGAGAGAGAGAGAGAGAGAGAGAGAGAATCCAAAGCAGGCTCCAGGCTTCGAACTGTCAGCACAGAGCCCAATAGAGGGCTTGAACCATAAACCATGAGATCATGAACTTAGCCGAAGTCAGAAGCTTAACTGACTGAGCCACCCGGGCACCCCTGCATCTTTATGTTGATTTGGTATCCTTCATCCATGGAACAGCTTTTTGGTGGTATCTTCAGGATTTTCTATATATAAGAACATATCATCTGTAAACAAAGACAGTTTTACTTCTTCTTTTCTGATTTGGATGCCTTTTATTTCCTTTTCTTGCCTGACTGCTTTGGCTAGGACTTCCTCTATCCTGTTGAATAGGAGTGGTCAAGTGGGCAACTTTGCCTTGTTCTTGAACTTAGAGTAAAAGCTTTCCGTTTTTTACCACTGCATATGATGTTGGCTATGGGCTTATCATATTGGGCTTCATTATGTCCAGGTGTGATAATTCAGTACCCACATTGTTGAGAGTTTTTATCTTGAAAAGATGTTGAATTTTGTCAAATGCTTTTTTCTCCCATGCTGGGATGATGATATGATTTTTTTATCCTGTTAATGCGGTATATCAAATGTATTTATTCGATTTGATTTCTGAAGGATAATTTTGCTGAGTAAAGTATTCTTGATTGGTAGTCTTTTTTCTCTTAGCACTTTGAATATGTAATCCCACTGCCTCCTGGCATGGAAGGTTTCTGCTGAGACATTGCTAATAGCCTTATGAGGGTTCACTTGTAGTCACATAGTCTTTTCTCACTCTTTTTCATTCTTTTGACTTTGTTCTCTGCTGACTGGATAATTTGATAGTTCCTGTCTTTCAATTCACATTTTTTTTTGCTTGATCCATTTCCTGTAAGTGATCACTCTTGCTTTTTTCATCTCCTTCATTATACTCTTCAGCTCCAGGATTTTTGTTTAGTTAGCTTTTACTATTTCCAGCTCTTTGTTAAGCTTCTCATTTTATTCATAGAGTGTTTTTCTGATTTTATTGAATTGGCTTTTGTGTTTTTCTTGTAACTCACTGAGTTTCCTTAAAACTGCTATTTTTGAATTCTCTTTTGAATAAATTACAGATCTCCCTGTGTTTCCGATTGATTACTGGAATATTATTGTGATCCTTTGATGGTATAATATTTCCTTGATATTTTATATTCTTTGCAGTTTTGCATTGCTGTCTTTGCATTTGAAGTAGCAGTCACCTCCTCCAGTCTTTAATGACTACCTCTTCAGTGTGTCCAAACCTGATTTTTTTGCTCCAGTGGGATGCTGGAAATTCTCTGCAGGACACCTGGTTTTCCAAAAAGGCTCTCTCATCCACGGGTGATTATCTTAGAGAGTGTTTTCTAGGGAGGGACTCCCAGATGCGGCTGAGAGGGAGGGGCTGGAGGCACTTTATGGGCTATTGCTAGGTCCACAGATTAGACTGTAGTATGTCTGCCTGTTACCTGAAGCACAGGTAGGCAAGACTTTTCCTTGGTCCCTTGGAATATGGTGCTAGATTCCCACAGCTCCTGCAAAGGCAGTTTTGCCCGTGGGTGGATAAGATGCCAGTTTGTTGTAGGTGGGGAGACGCAACAAGGTACATCTTGTTCAGCTATCATACTGATATCGCTCTGACATATGGGTATTTTAAAAGTAGTTTTTCCCCTAAGATATTTCCCTGATTTCTTCTTTCATGTTATATGGACCTCATGCTACTTTAAAACTTTGTTGAAATTAAGCATTCTTATATTTAAAAGCAAAGCCAAAAATAGAGCACAAATCTAGTTATTACTCCCATGTCTAAGAGTCACTGCCTTTAGGCAATGAACTCTAACTTTTTAGTGTAACCTTCAAGGTTCTTCAGAATCTTTCCTGACTGATCTCTTACTACTTGCTTCCATGTATTTTATGGTTTTTTTTCCAAGTTTCTAAAAGCTTATACTTTTTCCTTTCAAGGCACCTAGATGACATCTGTGTAATCTTTGTGCTCACATTCTAATCTCTAAGAAAATGGTTTTCTCCTGTTTTTTCCCTGGTGACCTCTGCTGTTTATTTTCCCTTTTCAGTAAAGCCTTTCTGTCCTCACTTACAGATTTTCACATGTCAATTCTTACAAATCGCATTGTATTCTAATTGTATATTTATCTGTGTTTGAAGCAACAGATGAGTATTTCCTTGTGTATGGTTGGTACTTCAGCACTGTTCTCTGAATTAATCAAATTAAGTCAGATGGGTAAAATTCAGAACTTGATGAAAATGGTCTTTTTATTCTTTATCAGTAAAATTATTAGAAAACATTGGCTTTTTTATGGCTTTTTAATGGCTTTGTTTTTTTTTTAAGGAGGGAACCTGGTTTACATATGAAGAAGTTAAAGAAAGGTGAAAATGAAAAAGGGACATCAAAAGGATCTGTGATCACACCAGTGTTGCAGAAGGCAGATTCCCTAACTGGTGGTCCACTACAAAAGAATGATGGCAGCCATTTCAGTGAAAAGGATCAGCATGAAAACAGGTAAAATCTATAAATTCCTACGTGCCTGTGAAGGAATTTTAGCAGTGATTACCTTTTGTGGAAATAAAATGCTTTAGTGTAGGTAGGTCCAAGCTAAAGCAAGAAATACTCAACATATCAAACACACTGCTTGAAAAGTTGTGATGAGGGTAAGTGACTTTGTCAAGGAGCAGTTTCAGTAGTCACCATGGAAGCATGGAAGATGAGTAAGTGTAAACAACTCCTTACAGCATTTTAATAGGGAAAGGTAATAGAGAAATGGATGATAACTGAAAAAGAATGTGAATTGCAAAGGCATTTTCTTTCTCTTTTTATTTTAAGATGGGAGCTTTTAGAGAATGTATTCTGTTGGAAATGATCAATAGATATAGACATGGTTAGTTAATTTAATTTTGTTTGCGTTTGCAAACATTAGGAAGTTTGTTGATTGTATTACATTATCTTTTAAAAATTATAGTAATTGTCTTTATTACTCTTATTCATGTGATTTTGTGCAAGAAGTTGGTTTATTCTGAATTGGTTCCACAATGGGGTATTCTCATACAATTGAATGTGCAAATTTAAAAATATATATGTATGTATGCAAGTATATATATATATATATATACATATATATAAATATATATTTGTATATATGTATATATATAAAATATATTAAATTAAATTATTTAATTTATTAAATTAAATAATTTAATAAAATAATTAAATAATTTAAAATAAGTAAATCAATTTAATTTAATAATTTAATTAATTAATTAATTATATATTTATATATATTTATATATATGTGGCTGTATAATTTCCTATATGTATGTATATGTATATTTATTATATGTATATTATATGTATAATATACATATTATATTTATATGTATATGCATATGCATAATATACAAATTATATGTATAATTTCTTATATATGTATATATAAGTATATGTGTATAAGTTCTATATGTATATATTTGTATACACACACACACACTTATCATAAATGTATGCAAACACTGAGGCCATTCTGAATAAAACTAATCCTTCCTTGATGATTTTAGATATCCAGTGCCTTTGATAGTATCACAAATAGCTATGATTGTGTTAGGGACTTTAAAGTATCTGGTTCTATTAAATTAATATTATTTAGGTTCTGGGGAAAGGGGAAGATTTTATTTATTTACAATTGGAAAAGAAACTAGTAATCCATAACAGATTATTCCTTTTGGACTAGAGAGCTCTAAATTACCAAAACCATGCTTCCTGTACCAACAGTGCCATTGACACAGATTGTATGCTCAATAAGTATGTGTTAAATGTGGAATTAAACAGTGGAATGAATGAATGAATGAATGCCTGTTCATTCTTCTCTAGAATGAACTAGAGGAACTTCTCTAGAAGAAGCAAATCTTTAGTTTATTGAAAGTAGATTTCCCATCTTGCCAAGTATAAAGTCTCTTAAAAAATGTGTAAGATTCAGAAATTGTTATGTATCACTATAGCTAGAAATCGAATCATAATATAGATTCATTTGCTGTCATATTAGTTAGAAACACTGGAGTATTACTTTAACCACATAGTATAAAACACATGCTTTGAAGGCACATTCCTGGGTTTGAATTCAGGGTCTGTTCTTGGCCAGCGACTAGGGCTTCTTGGGAAAGTCACTTCGACTTTCTGTGCCTCATTTTCTTCCTGTGTAAAATACCTAATATAATAACCTACTTCATAGGATTGTTGTGGGGCTTCAAATACCTTGAAGACATGTAAAGTGCTCATAGTAATGCCTAGAGAGTAGTTGCATAGTGAGTCTTCAACACGTTAATATCATGATTGTTAAAAAGGGGTTCTTTCATATAGGGACTTAACTTGCACTTACCAAGTAGGTTTTAGTGCCAGTAAAAGCTTATTTTTAGTAAAATGACAACAACACAAACAATGGTATCATTCCTATCAAATAATGCAAGTAGCAGTAGGATTTTACTTTGCTTTTGTTAGTTTTTACCTAACTTTAGTACTTTGTTGTGCTTGCTTCAGCAGCACATATACTAGAACTGGATACACCTAATCCTTTGTTAATATTAGCAGTAGTATGTTTTCGATGTTGTTTAATGTTACTCTGTTGTTTAATCCCCTTTGTAGAAAATTAGATTCAAATGCAGAGATTTTATATCAGAAACAATAGGTTTAGATACGCTTTGTATTTTAAGTATTTAATATTTGCCTGAAAAGAATTGTTTTTTTTCAGACCTGCAAAGAAAATTTCTAAGAAAAAGAACAAGGTAAGCAAAAGAGACAATGTAATTTTATTTTATTTATTATTTATTTTATTTTTATTTTATTATATTATTTTGATACATATTTGTTAGGAATATTGTTCAGTGGCAAAAATTACTTTATGAAAGATGTAGTGAAAAAATAGAAAATCTTCCTTTGTTGTAGAGACATTTGCTGTGAAAAAGTTATTTAGAAATACTAGCTATGGATAACAGTGTCTTTTTGATAAAAATCCGTTCTTTTAAAAAGTCTCTATGGTTTCGCTTTTAAATGTTCATTCACTTATTTTTAAAATGTATTTTGAGAGAGAGCACGCACAAGTAGGGGAGGGGCCGAGGGAGAGGGGGAGAGAGAATCCCAAGCAGGCTCCATGCTGTCATTGTGGAGGTCAACGTGGGACTCAAACTCAGGAACCCTGAGGTCATGACCTGAGCCAAAATGGAGTCGGATGCTCAACCGATTGAGCCAGTCAGGTGCCCCTGTTTTTGCTTTTATAAAAAGACGGCTATTTACCACTTCTCTACACCTAGTATATTTTATAAATATTTGGGGGACATTTTGAAATGGTATTATTCATTGGTAGGTCAAAAAGCAAATTACTTCTATGGATGACCTTGTCGACTTCATTCAGTCATCTGAAGCAGCTTCAGAGCATTGTGAGTTGCCTTACTCTAAGAATTTCATGTTGCTGATTGAACAACTTGGCATGGATTGTAAAGGTACGTATATTGCTGTAGTAATATGTGCACACCTTGTCTACTACTGTACCATAGAACACTGCTGTATTATAGAGCTGCTCATCTCAGAAATGTGTTTTATATTAAAATAAAAGCAGAACTATTGTATCCTCTCAGCCAAAGAGTCATCATTTCTACTGTACCTTTCTTAGAGGGAATGGCACATCTAATGTGTTTGTTAACTCTGCTTCTCCTCTGTGCCTTCACCCAGTTCAGGTCATTATTTTTCTCCTAGATGACTGAAATAACTTCAGGATTGTTTTCCCTGCCGTTCTACCTCCCAAGACCTTGGTCTACATTGCAACCATAATTAGTATATGTTTTAAAAAAATGTGTCTTTCATCATGGTACCCCCTTGCTTAAAGCTTAGCTAGTACTTCTCATTGCTATTAGGTTAGAGGCCACAGTCCTCTGGCTTCATCTTGTATTGTTTTACATCCTTCTTTCCGTCTGTGTCTTATCCACTGTTTTAGACGTTTCTTCCTGTGAAAGAGCTTTTCGTTTCCAACATTTTTAGTTCATATATGAAGTTTAGTTCATATATGAAGTGTGTCATTTGACAGTTTTGACATATGTTTACACGTATGAAACGATAACCATAATCCAGACAGCTAACATATTCATCACCCTTAAAAATCTCATGTCTCTTCATATTCCCTTATTATGAAGCTGCCAAATTGTTTTCTAAAGGAGTTGTACGGTTTTCCATTCCCAACAGCAGTCTGTGAGAGCACCAATTCCTACATACATATTCATGAACACTTAGTATTGTCAGCTTTTTAAATCCTAGCCATTCGGATGGATATTTAGTATATATCTCATTATGGTTTCAATATACATTTCCCTAATAACTGATGATGGTGAGCATATTTTCATGTGCTTGTTTGCCATCTGTATATCTTCTTTGAATTGTCCAAATCTTTGGTTGTTTTAAAATTTGTTTGTTTGTTTTCTTACTTGTTGAGTTTTCAGAATTCTTTGTATATTCTAGACACAGTTCCTTATTTTGTTTTCTTTTTTTTTTGTTGTTGTTTCCACTGAGGCATTTTATTTTCACATATGTATTACATCCCTAGAAAAAGAATCCCAGGATTTCCCCTTCTGTGTGTTTTCATCTTCCTTCTTCATGGTCCATGAGTGTAGCTGAGGTGGTCAGTATAATGAAACCAAACTGAGCAGATTATTCTGCCATTTTTCTAGATCTTTGCATTTTCCATCAATTCTGGGGCCAGTCACTCCATGCTTGCTTAACCTGCCTGTGAGTTTCACAACAATTTACCCAACTCTTTTGATCATCAATGATTTTAAATTCACCAGTGTAACCATGCTTCATCATCACAGTTAGAAAGTGGACAATGTCTTTGGAGCATGGCCTAGTAAGAACCTGGCGTTTGCTTCTCTTTTCAGTATTGTTATGCTTTGGGAAGCATCTGCCACGACATTCACTAGCATCATGATGGTGGCACAGAAAGATTGTGGAAAGAGCTAGGTACAGTTCCTTTCTCACCTCTCTTTTTTTTTGCAAGGTTTTTCTTCTCCCACTCTGTGACTTTTCCTTGTCTCAACAGTGTTTTTAAAGAGCAGTTTTTCTTTTTGGTGAAGTCCAGTTTACACATTCATTTGTTCTTGTATGATTCTTGCTTTTGGTTTTCATATCTAAGAAATATTTGCATAGCACAAGGTCACAAAGCTTTTATCTCATGCTTTCTTTTAGAAGTTATATAGTTTTAGGTCTTACATTTAGATCTATGACTGATTTTATATTCTTTTTTATTTGTGATACAGAGTATGGATACAAGTTCATTCTTTTGCATATGGATATCTAGTTGTTCCAGCACCATTTATTGAAAAGGCTGTGTTTTCTCCACTTTATGCCATTGTTCCTTTGTCATAATCAGTTGGCCACATATGTGTGGCTTTATGTATGGGCTCTATTCTGTCTCATTGATCTCTTTGTCCATCTTTGTACCAATATTATGCTGTTTAAATCACTGCCAGTTTACAAGGATTTTTGAAATCAGGTAGTGTTTGTCATCCTGCTCTGTTCTTTTCGGTGTTCTTCCGCTACTCTGGATCCTTTGCATTTCCACGTGAATTTTAGAATCAGTTTGTCTGTTTCTTAAAACAAACAAACAAACAAACAAACAACTCTGGTGGTCTTCTGGAAATTAAGTTTAGATTATGTTGAATCTACAGATTTATTTGGGGAGAATTGGCTTCTTGACTCTATTGAATCTTTTAACCCCTGAACAGAGTATATATCTCTCCCTTGATATAGGTCTTTTAAAATTTTCTCAGTAATATTTTGTAGTGTTTAATGTATAGGTCTTTCTGTCTTTTATGATATTAACTGTGATTATTTTTTTATTTTAAGTGCAGTTGTAAATAATACATCTTAAATTTAATTTTTTTTAAATGCTTACTCTTGAGAGAGCGACAGAGCATGAGTTGGGGAGGGGCGGAGAGAGAGCTAGACAGAATCTGAAGCAGGCTCCAGGCTCCAAGCTATCAGTACAGAGCCCGACGTGGGGCTTGAAATCACCAACGGTGAGATTATGACCTGAGCCTGAGCCCAGTGCTTAACCAGCTGAGCCACCCAGATGCCCTGAAATTTTAATTTTTGATTCTTTATAGCTAATATATAGAAATAGAGTTGATTTTTGTGTAATGATTCTGTATCCTCCAACCTTGATAAATTTATATGTATAGATATATTTAATATTAGAGAGAATACATGAGCAGGGGAGAGGGGCAGAGAGAGAGAGAGAGAGAGAGAGAGAGAGAGAGAGAGAGAATCTTAAGCAGTCCCCATGCTCAGTGCAAGCCTGACATAGGGCTCCATCCCATGACTCTGGGATCATAGCCTGAGCTGAAATCAAGAGACACTCAACCGACTGAGTCATCCATGTGCCATAATAAATTCATTTATTAATTCTAGTAGCATTTTTCTTAATCCTGTCAGATTTTCTACATAAGCAAAGGTCATAAAATTCATTTTTAACTACTATTTTACTAACAATGGTAAATATTGTAGACTTGTAGCCAATACATTCCCTGTCACAACTAACCAGCTTTTCCATTGTACTATAAGAGCAGCCAATAGATACTGCATAAATTAATGGACATGGCTGTATTTTGATAAAATTTAATTTACCAAAACAAGTAACATGGCCCATAGGCTGGAGATTGCCAACTTCTATTTTGTGACCATGTCCTTGCTAGTAGAGACAGTTTCACTTCATTTTCTATCTGGATGTCCTTTGTTGCTTTATCTTGTTTGATTGCATTGGCTAGACCTGCTAGTATAGTGCTGAACAGAAGAAGTCAGTGAATGTCATTCCTGTCTTCTTCCTGATCTTATAGGAAATGCATTCAGTTTTTCACCATTGTTTATAATGTTAGCTATAGAGTTATCATGACTTGTTTTGTTTTGTTTTGTTTTAAATCATATTGAAGTTCCCTTGTATTCCAGGATTGCCGAAAGTTTTTATCTGGAATGGATGTTGAATTTTGACAAGGAACTTATTTTCTGTACAGAGATAGATACGTTTTTTGAATCTTAAACCAACTCTGCATTTCTGGGATAAAACCCATTTGGTAATAACAAATTATCCCTTAGCGTATTGTTAGATCCCCCCCCCCACAAACACACATGGCTGTAGTTTAATTAATTAATTAATGAAATATAATTTATTGTCAAGTTAGCTAACGTACAGTGTATACATCGTGCTCTTGGCTTTGGGAGTATATTCCCATGATTCATTACTTACATACCACACCCAGTGCTCATCCCAACAAGTGCCCTCCTCAATGCCCATCACCTATTCTCCCCTTTCCCCCACCCCTCCATGAACCTTCAGTTTGTTCTCTGTATTTAAGAGTTTCTTATGGTTTGCTTCCCTCTCTGTTTGAAACTATTTTCCCCCTTCTATTCCCCCATGTTCTTCTGTTAAGTTTCTCAAAATCCACATATGAGTGAAAACATATGATATCTGTTTTTCTCTGACTGACTTATTTCACTTCACATACTACCCTCCAGTTCCATCCATGTTGTTGCAAATGGCAAGATTTCATTCTTTCTCATTACCAAGTAATATCCATTGTATATATAAACCACATCTTCTTTTCCCATAAATCAGTTGATGGACATTTGTGTTCTTTCCATAATTTGGTGATTGTTGATAGTATAAATGTTGGGGTACATGTGCCCCTATGAATCAGCACTCCTGTATCCCTTGGATATACGCCTAGTAGTGCAATTGCTGGGTTCTTGGATAATTTTATTTTTAACTTTTTGAGGAACCTCCACTCTGTTTTCCGGAGCAGTGGCACCACCCATGCATTCCCACCGACAGTGCAAGAGAATTCCCATTTCTGCACATCCTTACCAATGTCTGTTGTTTCCTGTGTTGTTAATTTTATCTACCCTGACCGGTGTGAGGTGGTATCTCAATGTGGTTTTGATTTGTATTTCCCTGATGATGAGTGACGTTGAACATCCTTTCATGTGCCTGTTGGCCTTCTGGATGTCTTCTTTGGAAAAGTGTCTATTCATGTCTTCTGCCCATTTCTTCCCTGGATTATTTGTTTTTTGGGTGTTGAGTTTGGCCAATTCTTTCTAGAGTATGGATACTAATCCTTTATCCGATATGTCATGTGCAGATATCTTCTCCCATTCCGTTGGTACCTTTTAATTTTGTGGATTGTTTCCTTTGAAGTGCAGAAGCTTTCTACATTGATGAGGTCCCAATAGTCCAATTTTGCTTTTATTTCCCTTGCCTTCAGAGATGTGTTGAGTAGAATTTGCTGTAGCCAAGGTCAAAGAGGTTGTGGCCTGTGTTCTTCTCTAGGGTTTTGATGGTTTACTCTCTCACATTGAGGTCTTTCATCCATTTTGAGTTTATGCACGGTGTAAGAAACTGGTCCTGTTTCATTCTTCTGCATGTTGCTGTCCAGCCCTCCCAGCACCATTTGCTAAAGAGCCTATCTTTTTTCCATTGGATACTCTTTCCTGCTTTGCCAAGGTTTAGTTGGCCATACATTTGTGGGTCCATTTCTGGATTCTCTATTCTATTCCATTCGCCTTTGTGTCTCTTTTTGTGCCAATAGTATACTCCCTTGATGATCGCAGCTTTGTAGTAGAGGCTAACGTCTGGGATTGTGATGCCTCCAGCTTTGGTTTTCTTTTTCAACATTATTTTGGTTATCTGGGATCTTTTGTGGTTACATACAAATTGTAGGATTGTTTGTTCTAGCTCTGAGAAGAATGCCGGTGCAACGTTGATTGGGATTGCACTGAATGTGTAGATTGCTTTGGGTCATTATCGACATAGCTTCAATGCCAACTTCGTGAAAGCTTGTCTTATCTCTCTACTGCTTGCAGTCCTGGATACTCCAAGTAAACTGTAAACATCCTGATCTGTGCCCACTAAAATGGCCATATACACTATTAGGAAACAGAATGACCCTTTTCAGGTCCCGGACGTAGTCATTTTCATTGAACCAGACTCCCATTCTTTCTCTGATACAAGTTCTGATGAAAGTGAACATTCAGATATACAGCTGGTTCCAACTGAGAGAATATGCAGGTTTGAGAACTTGTGTTCACGTTACTCCAAGAGCGAATCAAGCATCATGAAATTTTCTCCCAAAATGTCAATCTGTGTAGGCTCAGTAATCTCCACTTCCTCAGATCACAAAGGATATCAAAATACTTTGAGGAATCTAACCTTCTTAACATTCTGTTTCTCCTTTCTTCCTTTAATACTAAATGTCTAAATCTTCTCCTTACCTGCGAATGGTCTCTGGCTCATTTCTAACTCCTTGTCATGCAACCAAAACATACGTTTGTAAAGTATAGTGGTGGAGGTAACAAATATTCAGACTAAAATAAGCAACCAGAGGAAAATCGAGAACATATTGTCCAATACCACCATGGGACAAGTGGTTCTCCTAGGGGTCCTTCTCAGCGTGGGTGTGGTGGACTTGATCTGCGCCAAGCTTCAGGGCCAGGTAGAAACTGCCGGTAAATGCAATAGGAAGGATTTCTGGCTGCCATCAGCCCAGAATAGGATGTGGGGAGAGGGGAAGGATGGGGACATCCCAGGAAAGAGACTGCTGGCATATGAAGTCTCCGGCAGGACTAGGGTGAAAGGAGCCTGAGTAACTGAGGCTTAAGTGAGAGAAACGGTCGCAAGAAGCTGGGAAGCGAAGTCGGAAGAAGGGTGATGATGTAGGTAGTGAGAAAAAGATGGGGAGCTAGAACACACAACTCATAGCAGGGGCGGAGATGAAGGGAGGAGAGACAGGTGCACAGGCATTGGGCTTTCCCTTCCAGAAGGCCATGCCTCTGCCACTGCCGCCGCCTCCCGTTCCAGCAGAGCCTGGGGCCCGGCCAATGCCCACCTCAGTCTAGGGGGTTCGCCTCCTACAGCTACTCCCCCACCTTCAATTCCCGGCAGGTGGCGGACCCCGCCCCCACAAGGCCAAGTGCCTGCTGTGAGCCTGTGAACAAAACACCTGCTCTCCAGCCACTGCCAGGGTGGGGCGGGGCAGGGCGGGGCGCTCGGGAAGCTGGGGGAGGAGCCACAAAGGCAGCAAGGAGCACCGCACTTCCCTCTTCTTTTTTAATGTATACATTCAGTGCTATCAGTCTTCATGTGAGTGCTACTAGGGTAGGACTACAAATTCTACTATGTTTTCATTTTCATTCAGTTCAGAATCCTTTCTATTTTTTTTTTCTTTTTTCATTACTTCTTTGACCCAGGGGATATTTCGAAGTGTTCTGTAGTTCACAAATAGTTGAGTATTTTCCAGAGATATTTTTGTGCTTGTTTTCTGATTTGATTATTTTGTGGTCAGGGAACACACTATTATGACTTCAGGCCTCTTGACTTCTTCCTTTTATTAAGGCTTATTTTTGACCCAGAACATAGTCTTTTTTGGTAAGTGTTCCATAGATCCTTGAGAAGAATAGTGGTGGCCAAGTCTACTATGCCCTTGCTGATGTTGAGCCTATTGAAATATCAGACTATAATTGTGAATTTGCCTATTTCTCTTTTCAGTTCTATCAATTTTTGCTTCATGTACTTTGAAGCTATTAACAGATACATGAACATTTAAGATTGCTCTTAATTGACCCTTTTATGATTATAAAATGACCTGTTGTTTATTGCTGGTAATGATTTTTTTGCTTGAAACTGTTTTGTCTGCTATTCATATAGCCACTCTAGCTCAGCCTTCTTTGGTCAAGTGTTAGTGTGGCATATCATATTTCTATCTTTTGAACAAATTTCTGTCTTGACATTTAAAGTGCATTTTGTATAGGTGGCATATAGTTGAGTCTTCCTTTTTTATCCATTCTGACAGTCTGCGTTTTAGTTGAGGCTTTTAGACCGTTTTCATTTACTGTGATTTTTTTTTCAATATATGAAATTTATTGTCAAATTAGTTTCCATACAACACCCAGTGCTCATCCCAAAAGGTGCCCTCCTCAATACCCATCACCCACCCTCCCCTCCCTCCCACCCCCCATCAAGCCTCAGTTTGTTCTCAGTTTTTAAGAGTCTGTTATGCTTTGGCTCTCTCCCACTCTAACCCCTTTTTTTCTTTTTTCCTTCCCCTCCCCCATGGGTTTCTGTTAAGTTTCTCAGGATCCACATAAGAGTGAAAACATATGGTATCTGTCTTTCTCTGTATGGCTTATTTCACTTAGCATCACACTCTCCAGTTCCATCCACGTTGCTACAAAGGGCCATTTACTGTGATTTTTGAGATAGTTGATTTGAATCTGTCATCATGCTGTTTGATTTGCATTTGTCTTATCTGCTCCTTGTTCCCGTTCTCTTCTTTTTCTGCTTTCTTTTAATCGAGTAATTTTTATGATTCAGTTTTATCCATTTATTTATTTATTCACGTATTCATTTATTCATTTATTCACTTATTTATTTAGGCTTCCTAGCTAGAACTTTTCAGTTTTGCTGCTTTAGTGGTTGGTTTAGGGTTTATAGTCTATGGCTTCAGCATCACAGTCTCCCTTCCAGTAATGTTATACCACATCGTATATAGTTTAGGCAAATTACAAGAGTTGACTTCCATTTCTTCTTTCCTAGACAGATCCTTCCTGGGTCAGTGGGATTACAGTTTTCATGAAATTTAGGAAGATTTGGGCCATATTTTTTTCCTGTCCCTTTCCCCTGCCTCTTTGGGCAATTGTATATTTCCCAGTTGAAGTTTTCTCCCAGGTTTCCAATGTTAAACTTCAGTCTTTTGTTTGTGATGTCTAATATGTGTTTATTCCCACCCATCGTATTGTTCATGGCTAACATAATTTACATCTCTGTAAGTGCTATTTGGTTTTTAAAACTATAGCTTCTATGCCTCTAGTTATCTTTTCATGCTTTGTTTGGAGATATAGTTAAGTTACTTACAAACAATTGGATCCTTTAGTCTTGCTCTTACGAATTATTGGCTGAATCCAGAGTGGTAATCAGCCTAAGGCAAATTATGAGTTTTTCCATCTTAGCTAATGTGAATAGACACTGTCCCTCGTGCTGTGGGAGCACCAGGCAGTGTTTCCTCTACTCTTTTCAGATTTTTTTCCCTTGATGACTTCCTTCCATGTATGCACTGGTTGTTACTCTGCTGAATAGCCAAAGGGGACCCTGTGCAGATGCCCAGGGTTCTTTCTGTGTCCTGCTTTCTCCTCTCCTGGATGCTGACCTGTCATCTCTATCTGTCTTGACTTCACCACACTCTCAGTTTTGCCACCTTGACACAAGGAGTATGGTGAAATCTACTTAAATAATTTATGTCTCCTGTGTTGTAGCCTGAAAACTCTCTCAAGGGAATGAGTTTGGGCATACGTGTTAGGCTAACGTGTTTTGTTTTCAGAGATCATTGTCCTTCATTTTCTGAAGTTCTGTGTCTTGAAAATCATGTTAAAATTGTATTTTGTCTGTTTTGTTTTTGCTTGCTTCAGGTAGGAAGATCAATCAGTATGTGTTACCCCATCTTGTCCAGAAGCAGATTACAGTGGAACTTCAGCACATGCTCTAGACTGTCGAGAGTGCTTGTCTTCCTCCTTTGCTTAATTGCCTCCTGCTCCTCCTTCATTCCTCAGTATAGTTATCTCTTCCTCAGGGACATCTATCTTCCTTGGGCCCAATCTAGATCAAGTTATGATCACAGAACTCTGTCTTCTAATAGGAACTATCTGAATTTAGAATTACCATTTGAGTTGTCTTTCTCCTTCACTAGACTTTAAGCTAATCAAGAGCCAGGGGTCTTCTCTATTGTATGCGTAGAGCTGAGTATAACATCTTCCAATGAAGGTATATATTTATTCAATGTTTGAATGAGTGAAATGAAGATGCACAGGCCTGTATATGCAAAAAGTACTCATCTATTTTATTTCTGTTTCTTCTCTGATGCAGATTATGCTGGCTTCTTGAAAATCCAAGATATACGTGTTTCCTATGAGAAATTAAGGAAACTTAACAAAAATCACTGTAAACTTCTTATGGGAAAAATTACAAAAATGGAAAAAATGGTTAGTGCACTACAAAACGAGCTACAAGAATCGAAAGACATGATATCACGGTTAGAGCATCAAAAAGTTGAATGGGAACGTGAATTCTGCAGTTTGAGGTATAGCATCTTGGCTTTAAGGAAATATTTCAACTTTTTCCTTTTATACTACAGATGTGTAGAGGCAGTTTTGTAATTGCTGACTTACCTTATGGGATTTTCCTGGAAAGAATACTTGTTTAGTGTTGTGAGGTGTGCGATTCTTGGAAAAAACACAGCAAGTTCTTAACAGTGAATACTTCTAATACTTTAATGTATATTCCAAATCACAATTTTAATGGCCATATAAAAGTCCACCATAGTCCAAGAAACATCATTATTTAAGAGATTGAATTCTGCCTGTTTTTCATCTTTCTGTATTTTAATTAATGCTGTCAGGAATGTCTTTTATAGAAATCTGTTTCTACATGTCTGGTTACTTACTTGGAATCAATTCTTCAATATAATGTTATCTGGATAAGGTATAAAAATTTTAAAAAAGGTCTTTGATCCATATTTTTAAATTGTTCTCAGGAAAGTTTATATTACTTTCTGTACCTACCAACAGAGTATAAAATGGTCATTTTTCTCAAGACAGTAAAATTCCCCAAAATTGATTCCATTTGCTTCTTAACATGCAGGGCTTAAAAGGTAAAGTGGGGGTGCCTGGGTGGCTCAGTTGGTTAAGCATCTGGCTTCGGCTCAGGTGATGATCTCGTGAGTTTGAGCCTTGCTTTGGGTGGGCTCGAGCCCGGCTTTGGGTGAGCACGAGCCCCGCTTCAGGTGAGCTCCTCTTCTCTCACTGTCTCTCCCTCTCTGTCTGCCCGTCATGGGATTCTGTCTCTCTTTCTCTCTCTCTGCCCTCGCTCACTTGCGTCATCTCTCTCTCAATAAAAAATTTAAACAAAGTAAAATGGGGGCGCCTGGGTGGCTCAGTCAGTCAAGCTTCCGACTTTGGCTCAGGTCATGATCTCAGGGTTCGTGAGTTCGAGCCCCACATCGAGCTGTGTGTTGTCAGTGCAAAGCCCACTTTGGATTTTCTGCCTCCCTCTCTCTCTCTATGCCCCTCCTTTGTTTGCATGGGCTCTCCCTTTCTCTCTCAAAAATGAATAAACTAAAAAAAAGTAATACAGAAAGTGATTACTGATAAGTTTTTTCAACATCTCTGTCATAGGTAGATAAAATTAATTCAAAAGTGTATGCTGAAAGGTCATATTACTCTTTATTGTTTACTTAATTAATACGTATCCTGTTGTGTTCTAGAATGGATGTTTAAGTGATTCATAAAGTAGGTATGCATCAACAAGGTAAGTTGCAAGTGTTGTGGAAGAAGAAACAAAAAGCATAGGCAACAGATATTAGACTAGTCAGCGTAGTCTTGGATGACAGTAATCTGCACATGTATGTTGTGTAAACAACATCCACAGATGCTCTCTTTCACTGCACATCATTTTTGGAGGTACCTGTAAGGTTTCATCAAGTGGAGATTTCATTTCCAGTGAGTTGATAAACTTGTTTATAAACAGCAACTTCTCTTTTTAATAAGAAACTGAATTATCTGTCCTATGGAGGAATAATTATACCTGTGGGAAAGGGGGTAATTTTCAACTCTAACTTTCCTGAATAATTTCAAACTTCCTTTCCTACAACATCTACCAGAGTTATTACTGACTAAAACTAACTAAGTTGCATAATGCTTTCTCCTGGCTTCTTTTCAACCGTATATATGGTTTGGAAGAGATTGAAGTGACAAATTAAAAACATGAGCCGTACAAGGAAAACAATTGGAGAACATAGAAATTTTTCATTTGGATAATAAGCCAACTTATGTGGAACCAGATCATAAAATGAACTTTTTATGTCTAACAAAACAAATTTTAAAAGAAGCACATGTAATTGCAGATGTACCTTAAAACAAGAAGAAGAAGAAGAAAGAAGAAATGCTGATATGTTATATGAAAATATTAGGGAAAAGTTAAGAAGAAAAGAAGACGAATATAAGAAAGAAGTTGAAACAAAACAACAAGTTGAACTCACTCTTAGAACGCTAAACATGGAATTGAAGGCCACAAAAAATCAGGTAAATCAGTTTTTGATAAAAACTGTATTTCCATCCATATTACATAGTGTAATATTATACATATATATTTTATAGTATCCCTTTGACTCAAGATATATTATTTAGGTTTAAAATAAATTAAAACATGGGATTATGTTCTTTTGAACATTTTTTTAAAGTTCTCCACTTCAGCTTTTGACCTTTTTTTTTTTAATGGTATGAGACCAGAATCATAATGAAATGTGTCTCCAGGTTGTAGAAGAGCGCAGTGACACTCAGTGGCAACTTTCTCCAGAACAGAAGGCCAGAGTCTTACAAGATGGAAGTCTAAACAATCACTTTTGCAAGCAAAAGGAGCTAGAAATGGCTCATAAGAAAACTAATTCTAAGGTATCTTCTTTAGTTATTTTGAAGTACATGTGTATATGTATTTGTATATATTCTATTTTTTAGTTATTATTACTTTTTTCTACGTGTGTGTGTATGTGTATATATATATATGTATATATATATATGTGTGTGTGTGTATGTGTATATATATGTGTACATATATATGTATGTATATATGAAACTGAACTGTGTTCATCATGGAAACTATAGAGGATTTTAAAAGCACATATATTTTGAGGAGGGTCATGGGGGATGGTGGCATTTTTGCTTCAGTGGATAAAATAATAGTCTTGATTAAATGCATTTGTCTGCAAAAAATAGTGACATTCATAATGTCCTCATCCAAGGGAGAGGCTTTTATTACTTTCTGTAGGAATTGATGAGCTCTCCCTAATCTCAAAACTATTGCTACTAGCAACATGTGTTTTGGTTTTGAACAGTTACTTCACTGCCTTGATATATTAATAGGTTAGTTGAACACTTCCGCTAATGGACAGGAGGGCAAGTGTAGCCAGTTCACTGATCATATTTTCGGTATCAAGTCTCCTACTTTTGAGAAAAGTAACAGTTTTACTTCAAGAAGCATCCTATTTCATTACAAGGAACTTTTGATAACAATGGTATGCTGTGGTATATACTTAATGATAATTTATTGATAGGTATTTTATTCCTAATAAAATAGTTGAGTGTATTTCCCCTCTTTTATATTTATTACTGTTTTCAACATGAAGAGGAAATACAAGTTATTGTAGCAGTAAATAATCTCATGGTATTCTAAGAGATGTATAAATTTCACCTTATTTCCTATCAGTATTTTGAAATACAAGACTTCTTTCGTACTTGTGTATTTACACTAGAGAAGTGGCAGTGGTTGGTGCAAGAGCACTTTTTGTGGAGTGAGAAGACCTGGGGAGAGTCCTGCAGCTCACCGTTTTAATCTCTAGAATTGTGATAACCAAATGAGTTCATTGATGTATGTAGAAGTGTTTCTATTATAGTACAGTGCCTAGATTTTTCAGTTATCAATAGATATAATTCTTATAACTGACTATAGAAATGGTAGCAAAGTAGATACCTATGAAATATTCTCAGGAAAGAAGAATTTTAGGAAATTTAATCTGTCCGAGTATATGCAGAGCTAAGGATTTTACTGTGGGGTTGCTGTGTTCGATATCTACTGTAAACTCAATTTTTAAGTGTAGTCAGGTTTATTAATCTTTTATTTTAGGTCTTCTGGTTTGTTGTAAATCAGAGAACGGCTTTTCCAATTCTGAGATTCTGAACACTTTTCTCACAAATTCTTTTTTACTTTCATGCCTTCATTATCTACAGTTAAAGTTCTGAACTTTTTGGAACTTACGCTTGTATAAAATTTGAGATTTGGAGCCAACTTAATTTTTTTTCCAGTTGGATATTCACTTACTGTAATCTTCCTTCCTTCCTTCCTTCCTTCCTTCCTTCCTTCCTTCCTATGCTTCTTTATTCATTAGAGAGAGAGAGAGAGAGAGAGAGAGAGAGAGAGAGAATGCAAGCAGGGGAGGGGCAGGGAGAGGGAGAGGGAGAGCGATAATCCTCAGCAGGCTCCTGACTGTCAGCACAGAGCCTGATGCGGGGCTTAAACCCACAGAATGTGAGATCATTCCCTGAGCCAAAATCAAGAGTCAGACACTCAACCAACTGAACCACCCTGGCACCCCCTGAAACCTTTCCATTGTTTAAACATAGATTATGCTTTCATTTAAAAGAAAATCATGATAATGCCATTTTATTGAGTGCTATCTGAAAATGTGCTTGGTTTTACTTAGCTTTCTGATAATCATGAGAAAACACAAGATCGGTTGCATAAAAACCACATGTTGCATGATAAAATTGTCGTGCTGAGACTGGAAAGAGACACCATAAACAATCAGAAGTAGCCAGGCAGATAACACCTTTTGTGTCTTTAACTGAATTCAGTGAACAGGAATGTGTATGTGTTACAAAAAGACGGTGAATTGATGTATGTGTTGATATTTCTCAAAGTACGTATGTGAGAGTTGTCTATTATTAACATAATTTAATAATAAGATGATTTAGAAAATCAGTAACAGAAATGTCTTATTAGGTAGTTGTGAGACAACTTCAACAAGAACTGGCTGATACTCTGAAGAAACAGTCTATGTCACATCTTCATCTGGAAGATGAAACACGGAATCTCAAGAAGAAATTAGGTCAAATCAGAAGTCAGGTATGTAGTAAATGTAACCTGTCAACAGCTAACTTATAGCTAGTTAAATAATATAAAGTGTTTTAGGATACCAATTTCCATGGACCGCTTTCTTTGGTATTTTCATTATAATTTATTATGATTTTAGTATCTTTACAATGCATTTATTTCATAAACTTCTGCCTCTCCTTCTCCTATTTGTGTTATACATTGTTTTCTTATAATACTTACTTTTAGGAAAGTTGAGGCTTTTGTATCCTTCCTCACAGAAATTGAGAGACTTTTTTCGTTCTTTCTTTAATTTAAATTTTTTTGACAGTTTATTTATTTATTTTGAGAGAGAAAGTGAGAGAGAGTGTGAGCGTGCATGTTAACAGGGGAGGGGCAGACAGAGGAGAGAGAGAGAATCCCAAGCAGGCTCCATGCTGTCAGTGTAGAGCCAATGTGAGGCTCAGTCTCATGAACCGTGAGATCATGACCTGAGCTGAAAGCAAGAATTGGACGCTTAACTGACGTAGCCACCCAGGTGCCCCAAGAGACTTTTGTCCCCTACTAAACAATGTTTTTTAATGATATCTCTATTACCATGATGAGGCAAGCTGGATCAAATCAGAAGATAATGTTTAATGGAATGATTCAGATAATTATCTTAGTTCTCATCTTCACTTTTGAGAAGAATGTATATTGATTTCAGGATGACTTGTACAGAAAGATCACTTAACAAACCACTTGAACTTCGGCATTTCCTTCATTTTCTTTGCCTTTTAGACATATTGTCAAAGCACGGAAATATTCTGATCATGTGTAGTATGGACGCCCAAAAGCAAGAATTAAGAACATTCTCTGTGTCCTGCCATTGGGTTTTTTTTAAAGCTATTTTGAGGTACAATACACATACCATAAAAGTCACCCATTTGCCACACAGAGTTCACGGTCTCTGTGTACACTCGTGCAACCATCACTGCCATCAAGTAGAATGTTTTCCTCATCCTGAAAGGAAACCCTTACCGTTGCCCCCAGCCTCAGGCAACCACCAGTCTACTACTTGGTCTCTCAATGGAGTTGCCTCTTGTGAATATTTCATATAAATGGAGTCACACAACGTGTGGTCCCTTGGGACTAGCTAGCTTTACTTAATGTTTTCTGGGTTCATCTGTGTTGGTTACAGCTTATATCAGTGCTTCATTTCTTTTTATTGTCAAACAGTACTCCATTGTGGGCTAAGGCCCTTGTTCATTCATCAGTTGATGGACCTTTGGGTTGTGTCCACTTCTTGCCTATTAATACAGCTGCTTATGAACATTTACGTAGTTCTTGTGTGGATATCCGTTTTTAATGTCTCTGCCATCAGATTTTATCCTCTGAGTTAATCAGGTTGATTTTACCATCTCTCAGCCGTTACTCATGCTGTCCTGTCTTTTTAGTTTCTGTTCCTCTTGAGTAAACCTATGTTATTCAGACTTGGCTCACAGTCTCCTTTCCAATGAATTTTCTCTGACTGTTCTAACTCCCATTAGCTTTAACTCTCTTGACACTTGTCATCTAGCCTGTGCAGAACAATTTAGTCCTTTATTTGACATTGTTTTTATTTTTTTCATGACAGGTAATTTCATCTTCCTAAGTATAAATTTAAGGGATAGTAATATTTGACACGGGTGATACTTATCCTTGTATAAATTGAAAATACTTTAACTTAACAGTTTTTCCAATAAAATTAATTACTTTATACTGTATCAATAAATTCTTCTTGAAAACATTGGTATAGCAAAGCTTTTATTCTAAATGTATGCTAAGAAATGAAATACTAAATTGAGGGGTGCCTGGCTGGCTCCAGTCCGATTAGAGTCTGCCTTTGGCTCAGGTCATGATCTCCATGTTCTTGAGATGGAGCCCTGCATTGGGCTTTCTGCTGTCAGCAGAGCCTGCATTGGATCCGTTGTGTCCCTCACGTTCTGAGCCACTCAGACTCGTGCTCTGTATCAAAAAATAAACGTTAAAAAATGTGTGTATATCTCTATACACACACACACACACACACTTATATAAGTAAAACTATTAATGAAAGCACTTAATCAAATAGAGGAGAAATGTTCAATCAAATGTTTAGTTTTTTTTCCCTCTCACTATGAAAAAGCACGCTAAATTTGTCCTTCTTTCTTACACAGCCAGAACTGTGATTTACAGATTTGTAGCACTTTACCAATGCAAATATCTGGGGACAGCTTTTCTGATATGCTTTTACCACAAACCCTTAATCTCTTCATCAGAGTACATGCTAAAGCAGCCTAATGTAAACAGTATGGACATGAAATGATGGAGGAACTTTAGTTTCACAAGGCTCGTTTATTTCCATGTCAGTGGCTTTCCCTTGCCTCTGATGGTCATGTAAAGGATCTACTACTGAGTCAAAGAGGTGCTATTTGTACCGTAGTCTGTGAGCATTGTCCACTCAGTGGTATAGAGAGGAAGTAAGTTAAAAGGATTATAAGTGGAAAAAAGTACTGTTGGCTAGTGGCATTGGCAAAGTTTTTTGAAGTACTGAGGAGAGATTCTGGGCCTCATGCTCCCCATTTGCTACCACTTGCGGTGGAATGAAGAATAACTTCAGTATAATTTGTATAGGGGAAAACTGGTATTGGCAAGCCACCTGCCTAAACTATCACATTGTATTGGAACACAAACTACAGCAACAGTAATCATGCTACATGCAGACACTTAGAGCTGACTATGTGCCACGTACCCTTCTAAGTTGTTCATCTATTATTTCCTAATTTAATCTTCACAACATCCCAGTGGGGTAGATACTATTATTATTTATTTTGAGATCACTTTTTTAAGGTCCTTTGTTTTGAGAGAGACAGAGAGACAGAGAGAATGTGGGGAAGGGCATGTAGGGAGAGAGAGAAAAAGGGAGAGAGAGAGAGAGAGAGAGAGAGAGAAAGAGAGAGAGAGAGAGAGAGAGAGAGAGAGAGAGAATCCCAAGCAGGCTCCTCACTATCCATGCAGAGCTCGATGTGGGGCTCAATTACATGACCCTGTGATCATGTCCTGAGCTGAAATCAAGAGCCAGACACTGAACCGACTGAGCTAGTCAGGTGCCCCAGTAGGTGCTATTATTACCTTCATTTTACAGATGCAGAGATTGAGACATGGAAGTTTTAGGTAGTGTGCTCAAGGTCATACAGCTCATAATGAGCAGAACTGGGAAATCAGACCCAGGCATTCTGGCCCCTACTAGGATATTATTTCTCAAATTCTTCCATTAAATATCTTGTTGTCACTGAAAATAGCATGTTCAGTTTTATAATCATGAGAATAGCAACGTCATTCACCTATGTGAATATGTAAAATCATAGTTGATGTGATGCTTGGAATATGAAAATAGAAATGTTTACCATGAGGTAAATTCTTATATTTCCTCCATTTTACCAATAGATACACTTGTACATTTATGTGATCATATATAATTTAAAAACATTAACAATGTTATGTTTTTGTAGGAGAGTAAGGTTGGTAAACTATTCTGTAAGAGTATTGAAACATTTCATCTTTGTAGGCCATAGTCTCTTTTGTAGAAGCTGAACGCTTTTGTTATGACCTCAAAGTAGCCATCAATCAGCATGTAGAGGAGAGAGTGGCTGGCTCCAAAAATTTTTACTTACAGCGGCGCTTGGGCGGGTTAGTTGGATGAGGTCCTGACTCTTAATTTCCACCCAGGTCATGATCCCAAATCCCACATCATGAGACCAGTCATGAGACAGAGCCCCACATCAGGCTTCGCCCTGAGCTTGCAGCCTGCTTACCATTTTCTCTGTCTCTCCCTCTGTCTGTTTTCCCCACTTCTGCATTCTCTCTCTCTCTCTCTATTTCTCTCTCAAGTCAAAAAAAAATTAAAGAAACAGGTGATAGTGTTCTACTAGATTTTCAGTGGTTAAAATTATTTTTTCTCTATTTTAGTTGCAAGAAGAACAGGAACGACATGCAGAGGCCGTAAGATATGCTGAGGAGATGAAAGATCATGTGCAAAAGTATAATTTAAACCTCTTAGAAAATAACTTGTTTATTTATAAAGCAAATGAACAGTGTAGTATGGGAAATGTACTAGTTATGCCAGTATATCATTGTTAAGCTCGATACAAATTCCAGCTTTGAGCTATTTTTAAATGCAGAATTGTGGCATATTATCTCTCAATTTTGCACCTTATCCACAAAACACGATGAGAAAAATCGCACAATTCCCAAATCTTCCTCTTGACAAAATTTTAAGAATTTCTGTAATACCCTCATTTGTTCAGAAAGTATGTGATGTTGTTTTAAATTTATGTGTGAGAATAATTACCTTAAGATCTGCATTTTAGGCTACAGGTTAAAAATGCCACGCAAGAAGCAACCATCAAACATCAAGTGGCCCAGATTCAAGATCTTGAGAGCAACGTGATAAAGACAAGTTTGGTAAGTCGGTCTCTTAATGTCTGTCCTACTGAAAAGGAATCCGTATTTCACTAGTAGTAGTACATAAGAATGATTTGGATCCTATGGAAAATCTCACTGCTGCAAAGGTTTGGTTGATATTGTTCCTACTTGCTACTAGTGATGTAATTCTTCTATATAGATGAAGTTGATTGAATTCATAAAGTAATGACCTTTACAGTGAGATTTTCATAAAAACATTGTGAGAATCTAAAAAAAGCAACATTTTATATATACCACATTGAGCATCTGTTTTAGTCCACCTTTGGCTACTGTTAATAATGATGCTGTGAACGTTGGCATACAGATGTGTGAGTCCCTGCTAATATTTTTCAGCGTGATTCAAACATCCCCAATCTTTGAGTGGTCATTTGATCTTGAATACTGACATTCTCTTGTAATCTCATCCCTTCAGTGAGAGTTTGAGAACGGGTTATTTTAATGATGATTTGTTGTAATTTGTAATAATAAGTTTGCAATTTATTATCTTCATTAACAATGACCGGCAGATCATTATGCAAACGTCCTTCTCAAAGGAATGGACTTTTCTCCTTGTTGGATTTTGTAAAGGAAAAGAAATGCCAGTGAAAAAGGAGAAATGGCTGCTCTGTCAGGGCCTTACCTAGTAACATAGTGCTCCTACCATTGCAAGTTCAGACTCATTTTTTTTTTTCCATTCACTTCAGTTAGTCAGACTTTCAGAGATTTCACAATTCAATCTCAGAAAAGACTAATGTGCCATTCAGGATTCTCATTTATTGATATGTAGTGAAACCCCAACTGTTTTCCAAGCAGAACAGTTAATGTCCTCGCACTCTCACCCTCCTTTGTAGGATTCTCACTGTAAATCCTAAGTGGGAGTAATGAGGTAGATACACTGACCAACTCATTTCTCTCAGTCACAAAAGCTATATAATATACATCCAAGTTTCATTTGACAGCTATACCCGTCAGGGGAACTAGAACATTCTGTTGACTGGTCCTTTTTGTGGCTGAAGAGACATTGAAAATTACTTCCTTTTCTAGACGTCTTATTAATGAGTCACATTGTATTAGGGAACTTTTCATGCAAGTAACATGATACTCAGTCGATCAGTCTTCTATGAATGAGAGTGCTAGGCATTGTCCTGCTACTGTGTCCTGAAGAAATCTTTAAGGTCTCAAAAACTAAAATTTGTAAGAATATCCTAAACTGATGAAGCTTATTAAAGAATAACGAGGGATTTAGTGTAGATACCTATAGGAAAGAATTAGGGTTATGGCATGAAATTACCTGCCACTTTAAGGTGTTCCCTGTGGGGGGGAAAAAAAAAAACTTAGATAGCTTTCAGCCAACTCAGTCCATAGCTCTGACTTCTCTAGAAGGTCCTTATCTCCTGAATCCCCAAACCAGGGGCTACCTGGGTGAAGACATTTGATGCACACAATTTTGAGGTGAAGAATCTGGATTGGGAAGAAGAGGTAGCTCTAGCCAACTTAACCTTCCTAACAATATAGTCAAGTATGCGTCTGAAAGGAACTTCAGAAGACTTCCATAAGTTGAAATCTCTATGGACGAAGAAGTTACTCAAAAGGAAACAAAGGCAAACCAGTGATCATCCAGCCCTTGTGATAAATGTCGTGTTATAAAGAAAAGCGAGACAAAGTATGCTGGTCAGCATCCTAAGGGTAAGGGTGCCCCCTAAGACTCAATAAGAAAAAGCACACTCAAAGTAACACAGAAAAGAGTCCAAATAAAATGTACACGATTAGCTGTCTACAAAGGTACTCCATGTCAAGTACTGATTTTTGAGTGTGCGGTTGAGGATGTTGTCTATGAGCACCTACATGGAAGAGCGAAAAGGACACATGGCCTAGGTAAAGGGGCCAAAGCTGGAAATGTGAATTAGAGAATCTGGTTGTGAAGCCTTAAGAGCAATTCAAAACACAGAGAGCAAGGGGCAAGGACTTAATGTCAGGGGTTGCCCTCCTTCATAAATAAGGTGGGGTTAGAAGCGCAGAGGGAGGGCATGGTCATTTTTCTCAGCTGCTGCTGAAAAGTGAAGCAGGATAGAGACGTTAATAAAATAAAATAAAAAAAAGAGGTTCTTGATGACCCTCAAAATGTCTTAGTGGAATGATAGGAGTGAAAGTTAAATTTTAGAGTAAAAGAAGGAAATAAGTAAAGAAAAGTTGATTCTGTGGATGATACGATACATTAAAGAATGCTCGAGTCCACTGCAAGGGGAGAAGCAGCGTGATAGGTGGACAGAGCTTCAAAAGTTAAGCAAATGGTTACTAGAAACGGAGAAATTGAAATCTTTCTTCCTTATGCAGCCAGTGCTGGAATTTACAGATTTGTAGCACTTTACTAACTGCAAAGCTCTGGGGGCAGCTTTTCTGATATATTGTTACCACAAAGCCTTAATCTCTTCATCAGAGTACCTGCTAAAGCAGCCTAATGTAAACAGTATGGACATGAAATGATTGAGGAACTTTGGTTTAGCAAGACTCGTTTATTTCCATGTCAGTGGTTTTCCCTTGTCTCTGATGGTGATGTAAAGCATCTCTTACTCAATCTAAGACATGCTTTTTGTACCGTGGTCTGTGAGTATTGTCCACTGAGTAGTATAGAGAGGGAGTTAGTTAAAAGTATTATAAGTGGGGGGAAAAAAAGTACTGTTTGCTAGTGGCATTGGTGAAAGTTGTGTGAAGTACTGAGGAGAGATTCTGGGCCTCATGCTCCCCATTTGCTCCCACTTGCGGTGGTATGAAGAATGACTTCAGTATAATTTGTATAGGGGACCACTTGTATTGGCATACCACCTGCCTTAACTATCTCATTGTATTGGAACGCAAAATACAGCAACAGTAATCATGCTAAATGCATACACTTAGAGCTGACTATGTACCATGTACCCTTCTAAGATGTTCATGTATTATTTCCTAATTTTATATTCCCAAGATCCCAGTGAGGTTAATCCTATTATTATTTATGTTTCAGATCACTTTTATAAGATTCTTCATTTTGAGAGAGAGAGAGAGAGAGAGAGAGAGAGAGAGATTGTGGGAAGAGCAGGTAGGGAGAGAGAGAGAGGGAGGGAGAGAGAGAGAGAGATTGTGGGAAGAGCAGGTAGGGAGAGAGAGAGAGGGAGGGAGGGAGAGAGAGAGAGAATGCCAAGCAGGCTCCTCACTACCCACCCAGAGCTGGATGTGGGGCTCAATCACGTGACCCTGAGATCATGTCCTGAGCAGAAATCAAGAGCCAGACGCTGACCCGACTGAGTCACCTAGGTACCCCAGTAGGTGCTGTTATTACTTTCATTTTACAGATGCAGAGACTGAGACACGGAAGTTTTAGCTAGTGTACTTAAGGTCATACAGCTCATAACCAGCAGAATTGGGAATTCAGACCCAGGCTTTCTGGCTCCTACTAGGATACTGCTTGGCAAACTCTTCCATGAAATATCTCAATGTCACTGAAAACAGCATGTTCAGTTTCATAATCACGAGAACAGCAATGTCATTCACCTATGTGAATATTGAAAATCATAGTTGATATGGTGCTTGGAATATGAAAACTGAAATGTTTACTATAAGGTAATTTCCTATATTTCCTCCATTTGACCATTATACATTTGTATGTTTATCTGATCATATATAATTTAAAAATATTAACAACGTTATGTTTTTGTAGGAGAGTAAGATTGGTAAACTATTCTGTACCAGTATTGAAATGTTTTCGGCTTTGTAGGCCATAGTCTCTGTTGTAGACGCTGAGCTCTTTTGTTATGATCTAAAAGTAGCCATCAATCAGCATGTAGAGGAAAGTGTGGCTGGGTCCAATAAGATTTTAGTTACAGGAGTGCTTAGGCTGCTTAGTTGGTTGAGCGTCCTGACTCTTAATTTCCACTCAGGTCATGATCCCAAACCCCACATCATGAGACCGGTCATGAGACCGAGCCCCACATCAGACTTCGCCCTGAGCTTGCAGCCTGCTTACCTTTTTCTCTGTCTCTCCCTCTGACTCCCTTCCCACTTGTGTGTGCTCTCTCCCTCTCTGTCTCTCTTTCAAGTACAAAAAAACAAGAAACAAAAACATTTAGTTACAGAAACAGGTGATGGTGTTCAACTAGATTGTCAGTATTTAAAATTATTATTATTTTTTCTTTATTTTAGTTACAAGAAGCACAGAAACGACATGCAGAGGCCGTAAGATATGCTGAGAAGATTAAAGATCATATGCTAAAGTATAATTTAAACCTCTTAGAAAATAACTTGTTTATTTATAAAGCAGATAAGCAGTGTACTATGAGAAATGTATTAGTTATGCGAGTATATCATTGTTAAGCTGGATACAAATTCCAGCTTTGAGCTATTTTGAAATGCAAAATTTTGGCATCTTATCTCTCAATTTTGCACCATTACCACAAAACACAACTAGAAAATTGGCGCAATTGCCAAATCATCCTCTTGATACAATTTTAAGAATTTCTGTAATACCCTCACTTGTTCAGAAATTACACGATACAGTTTTAAAATTATGTGTGAGAATAATTATCTTAAGATCTGCATTTTAGGCTAAAGGTTAAAAATGCCAGGCAAGAAGAAACCATCAAACATCAAGCGGCCCAAATTCAAGATCTTCAGAGCAACTTGCTAAAGGCAAGTTTGGTAAGTCGATCTCTTAATGACTGTCCTACTGAAAAGGAATCCTTATGTCACTAGTAGAAGTACATAAGAATGTTTTGGATCATATGGAAAATTTCACCGATCAAAATATTTGGTTGATATTGTTCCTGCTTGCCAGTAGTGATGTAATTCTTCTATATAGGTGAAGTTGATTGAATTCATAAAGTAATGATGTTTGTAGTGAGATTTAAATAAAAATATTGTGAGAATCTAAGAAGAGCAACATTTTATATATACCACAGTGAGCATTTGGTTTAGTCCTCCTTTTGGCTATTGTATATAAAGGTGCTGTGAACATTGGCATACAGATGTGTGAGTCCCTGCTAATATTTTCCAGCGTATTTCAAACGTCCCCAGTCTTTGAGTGATCATTTCATCTTGCATTCTATCTTTCTGTTGTAAACCCAACCCTTTAGTGAGAGTTTCAGAAAGAGTTCTTTTAATGATGATATGTTGTAATTTAAAATTACAAATTTGCCACATATTCTCTTCATCAACAATGACTAGCAGGTCATTATGCAAACGTCCTTCCCAAAGAATAGAGTTTTCTCTTTGTTGGATTTTGTAAAGGAAAAGAAATGCCAGTAAAAAAGTGGAAATGGCTGCTCAGGCAGGGCCTTACCTAGTAACATAGTGCTCCTACCATTGCAAGTTCAGAAACTCATTTTTTTTTTCCATTCAGTTGAGTTAATCAGCCTTTCAGAGATTTCACAATTCAATTTCAGAAAAGACTAATGTGCCATTCAAGATTATAATTTATAGATATGTAGTGAAACCCCAACTGTTTTCCAAGTGGAACAGTTAATGTCATCCCACTCTCACCATCCTTTGTAGGATTCTCATTGTAAATCCTAAGTGGGAGCAATGAGGGAGATACACTGACCAACTCGTTTCTGTCAGTCACAAAAGCTATATAATATACATGCAAGTTTCATTTGACAGCTATATACGTCAGGGGAACTAGAACATTCTGTTGACTGGTCCTTTTTATGACTGAAGGGACATTGAAAATTACTTTCTTTTCTATACGTCTTATTAATGAGTCACACTGTAATATGGAACTTTTCATGCGAGTAATATGACACTCTGTTGATCAGTCTTCTATGAATGAGAGTGCTAGGCATTGTCCTGCTACTGTGTCCTAAAGAAATCATTAAGGTCTCAAAGACTAAAATTTGTAAGGATATCCGAAATTGATGAAGTTTATTAAAGAATAACGAGCGATTTTCTGTACATCTCTATAGAAAGGAATTAGGGTTATGGCATGAAATTACCTGCCACTTTAAGGTCTTCTCTGCGAATCAAAAACTTAAGATTGCATTCGGCCAACTCAGTCCATAGCTCTGACTTCTCTAGAAGGTCCTTATCTCCTGAATCCCCAAACCAGGGGCTACCTGGGTGAAGATATTTGATGCACACAATTTTGAGGTGAAGAATCTGGATTGGGAAGAAGAGGTAGCTCTAGCCAACTTAACCTTCCTAACAATATAGTCAAGTATGTGTCTGAAAGGAACTTCAGAAGACTTCCATAAGTTGAAATCTCTATGGACTAAGAAATTACTCAAAAGGAAACAAAGGCAAACCAGTGATCATCCAGCCCTTGTGATAAATGTCGTGTTATAAAGAAAAGCGAGACAAAGTATGCTGGTCAGCATCCTAAGGGTAAGGGTGCCCCCTAAGACTCAATAAGAAAAACACACTCAAAGTAACACAGAAAAGAGTCCAAATAAAATGTACACGATTAGCTGTCTACAAAGGTACTCCATGTCAAGTAATGATTTTTGAGTGTGCGGTTGAGGATGTTGTCTATGAGCACCTACATGGAAGAGCGAAAAGGACACATGGCCTAGGTAAAAGGGCCAAAGCTGGAAATGTGAATTAGAGAATCTGGTTGTGAAGCCTTAAGAGCAATTCAAAACACAGAGAGCAAGGGGCAAGGACTTAATGTCAGGGGTTGCCCTCCTTCATAAATAAGGTGTGGTTAAAAGCGCAGAGGGAGGGCATGGTCATTTTTCTCAGCTGCTGCTGAGAAGGGAAGCAGGATAAATACCTTAATATTTTTTGTTTAAAAAGGTCCTATATGACCCTCAAATTTTCTTAGTGGAATGATTGGAGTGAAAGTTAGATTTTAGTGTAAAAGAAGGAAATAAGTGAAGAAAACTTGAATCTGTGGATGAGATGATACATTAAAGAATGTTCGAGTCCACTGCAAGGGGAGAAGCAGCGTGATAGATGGACAAAGTTTCAAACTTAAGCAAATGGTTAATAGAAAAGGAGAAATTGAAATCTCTCTTCCTTATGCAGCCAGTGCTGGGATTTACAGATTTGTAGCACTTTACCAACTGTAAAGCTCTGGGGACAGCTTTTCTGATATGCTGTTACCACAAAGCCCTAATCTCTTCACCAGAGTACCTGCTAAAGCAGCCTAACGTAAACAGTATGGGCATGAAATGATTGAGGAACTTTAGTTTAGCAAGACTTCATTATTTCCATATCAGTGGCTTTCCCTTGCCTCTGATGGTCATATAAAGCATCTACTACTCAGTCTAGGCGGTGTTATTTGTACTGTACTCTGTGAGCATTGTCCACTGAGTAGTATAGAGAGGATGTAAGTTAAAAGTATTATAAGAGGAAAAAAAAGTACTGTTGGCTAGTGGCATTGGCGAAAGTTGTGTGAAGTACTGAAGAGAGATTCTGGGCCTCATCCTCCCCATTTGCTGCCACTTGCGGTGATATGAAGAATAACTTCAGTATAATTTGTACACGGGGCCACTTTTATTGGCATGCCACCTGCCTAAACTATATCATTGTATTGGAATGCAAAACACATCAACAGTAATCATGGTAAATGCATACACTTAGAGCTGACTATGTGCCACGTACCCTTCTAAGTTGTTCCTGTATTATTTCCTAAATTTATATTACCAAGATCCCAGTTAGGTAGATACTATTATTATTTATTTTGAGATCACTTTTTTTAAGGTTCCTTAATTTGAGAGAGAGAGAGAGAGAGAGAGAGAGAGAGAGAGAGAGACTGTGGGGAAGGGAAGGTAGGGAGAGTGAGAAAGAGGGAGAGAGGCAGAGATAGAGACAGAATTCCAAGCAGGCTCCTTGCTGTCCACGCAGAGCCCGATGTGGGGCTTAATCACGTGACCCTGAGATCATGTTCTGAGCAGAAATCAAGAGCAACACGCTGAACCGACTGAGCCACTCAGGTGCCCCAGTAGGTGCTGTCATTACCTTCATTTTACAGATGCAGAGACTGAGACATGGAAGTTTTAGGTAGTGTGCTCAAGGTCATACAGCTCATAACCAGCAGAATTGGGAATTCAGACCCAGGCTTTCTGGCTCCTACTAGGATACTGCTTGTCAAACTCTTCCATGAAATATCTCGTTGTCACTGAAAATAGCATGTTCAGTTTCAATCACGAGAATAGAAATGTCATTCACCTATGTGAATATTTAAAATCATAGTTGATGCAGTGCTTGTAATGTGAAAACAGAAATGTTTACCATAAGGTAATTTTCTATATTTCCTCCATTTGACCAGTACATACATTTGTATGTTTATCTGATCATATATAATTTATAAATATTAACAACGTTATGTTTTTGTAAGAGAGTAAGTTTGGTAAACTATTCTGGAAGAATATTGAAACATTTTCAGCTTTGTAGGCCACAGTCTGTGTTGTAGCAGGTCCACCCTGCTGTTATGACCTAAAAGTAGCCATCAATCAGCATGTAGGGGAGAGTGTGGCTGGGTCCAATAAGATTTCAGTTACAAGGGCACTTGGGTGGCTTTGTTGGTTGAGCGTCCTGACTCTTAATTTCTGCTCATGTCATGATCCCAAACGCCACATCATGAGAGCGGTCATGAGACTGAGACCCACATCAGGCTTCACCCTGAGCTTGGAGCCTGCTTACTAGTATCTCTGTCTCTTCCTATGACTCCCTTCCCCATTTGGGCGTTCTCTCTCTCTCTCTCTCTCTCTCTCTCTGCCTCATTAAGTCAAAAAAAATTACATTTGGTTACAAAAACAGGTGATGGTGTTTTACTAGATTGTCAGTAGTTAAAATTATTTTTTTTCTTTATTCTAGTTGCAAGAAGCAAAGGATCGAGAGGCAGAGGCCATAAGATATGCGGAGAAGACGTAAGATCATATGCAAAAGTATAATTTAAACCTCACAGAAAATACCTTGATTATTTATACAGCAGATAAGCAGTGTAGTACGAGAAATATACTTGTTATGCCAGTATATTATTGTTAAGCTGGATACAAATTCCAGCTTTGAGCTATTTTGAAATGCAAAATTGTGGATATTATATCTCAATTTTGCACCTTATCCACAAAACATGAGAAAAATGGCACAATTCCCAAATCTTCCTCTTGATACAATTTAAAGAATTTCTGTAAGACCCTCATTTGTTCAGATATTATATGGTATTGTTTTACATTTATGTGTGAGAATAATTATCTTAAGATCTGCATTTTAGGCTAGAAGTGCAAAATGCCAGACAGGAAGAAACCATCAAACATCAAGCGGCCCAAATTCAAGATCTTCAGAGCAACTTGTTAAAGACAAGTTTGGTAAGTCGGTCTCTTAATGTCTGTCCTACTGAAAAGGAATCCGTATTTCACTAGCAGTAGTACATAAGAATGTTTTGGATCACATGGAAAGGCTCACTGATCCAAATATTTGGTTGATATTGTTGCTATTTGCTATTAGCGATGGAATTCTTCGATAGAGATGAAGTTGATTGAACTCATAAAGTAATGACCTTTATAGTGAGATTTTCATAAAAACTTTGTGAGAGTCTAAAAAAGCAACATTTTATATATACCAGAGTGAGCGTTTGGTTTAGTCCACCTTTTGGCTACTGTTAATAATGCGGCTGTAAACGTTGGCATACAGATGTGTGAGAGTCCCTGCTAATATTTTTCAGCGTGTTTCAAACTTCCGCACGCTTTGAGTGATCATGTCATCTTGAATTCTGACTTTCTCTTGTAGTCTCAACCCTTCAGTGAGAGTTTGAGAACGGGTTATTTTAATGATGATTTGTTGTAATTTGTAATTACAAGTTTGCAACTTATTCTCTTCATCAACAATGACTAGCAGGTCGTTATGCAAACGTCCTTCTCAAAGGAATGGACTTTTCTCTTTGTTGGATTTTGTAAAGGAAAAGAAATGCCAGTGAAAAAGGAGAAATGGCTGCTCTGTCAGGGCCTTACCTAGTAACATAGTGCTCCTACCATTGCAAGTTCAGAAACTCATTATCTTTTTCCACTCACTTGAGTTAATCAGCCTTTCACAGATTTCACAATTCAATCTCAGAAAAGACTAATGTGCCATTCAGGATTCTCATTTATTGATATGTAGTGAAACCCAAACTGTTTTCCAAGCAGAACAGTTATTGTCCTCGCACTCTCACCCTCCTTTGTAGGATTCTCATTGTAAATCCTAAGTGGGAGCAATGAGGTAGATACACTGACCAACTCGTTTCTGTCAGTCGCAAAAGCTATGTAATATACATGCAAGTTTCATTAGACAGCTATACCCGTCAGGGGAATTAGAACATTCTGTTGACTGGTCCTTTTTGTGACTGAAGAGGCATTGAAAATTATTTTCTTTTCTAGACGTCTTATAAATGAGTCACATAGTAATAGGGAACTTTTCATGCGAGTAACATGACACTCTGTTTTCAGTCTTCTATGAATGAGAGTGCAAGGCATTGTCCTGCTACTGTGTCCTGAAGAAATCATTAAGGTCTCAAAAACTAAAATTTGTAAGGATATCTGAAACTGATGAAGCTTATTAAAGAATAACGAGGGATTTAGTGTAGATCCGTAAAGAAAGGAATTAAGATTATGGCATGAAATTGTCTGCCACTTTAAGGTCTTCCCTGTGAAACAAAAACTTAGTTATCTTTCAGCCAACTCAGTCCATAGCTCTGACTTCTCCAGAAGGTCCTTATCTCCTGAATCCCCAAACCAGGGGCTACCTGGGTGAAGGCATTTGATGCACACAATTTTGAGGTGAAGAATCTGGATTGGGAAGAAGAGGTAGCTCTAGCCAACTTAACCTTCCTAACAATATAGTCAAGTATGCGTCTGAAAGGAACTTCAGACGACTTCCATAAGTTGAAATCTCTATGGACTAAGAAATTACTCAAAAGGAAACAAAGGCAAACCAGTGATCATCCAGCCCTTGTGATAAATGTCGTGTTATAAAGAAAAGCGAGACAAAGTATGCTGGTCAGCATCCTAAGGGTAAGGGTGCCCCCTAAGACTCAATAAGAAAAACACACTCAAAGTAACACAGAAAAGAGTCCAAATAAAATGTACACGATTAGCTGTCTACAAAGGTACTCCATGTCAAGTAATGATTTTTGAGTGTGCGGTTGAGGATGTTGTCTATGAGCACCTACATGGAAGAGCGAAAAGGACACATGGCCTAGGTAAAGGGGCCTAGGTAAAGGTGTGGTTAAAAGAGCAGAGGGAGGGCATGGTCATTTTTCTCAGCTGCTGCTGAAAAGTGAAGCAGGATAGAGACCTTAATAAAATTTTTTAAAAAAGAGGTTCTTGATGACCCTCAAAATGTCTTAGTGGAATGATAGGAGTGAAAGTTAGATTTTAGTGTAAAAGAAGGAAATAAGTGAAGAAAAGTTGATTCTGTGGATGAGACGATACATTAAAGAATGTTCGAGTCCACTGCAAGGGGAGAAGGAGCGTGATAGATGGACAGAGCTTCAAAAGTTAAGCAAATGGTTACTAGAAAAGGAGAAATTGAAATATTTTTTTCCTTATGCACCCAGTGCTAGGATTTACAGATTTATAGCACTTTACCAACTGTAAAGCTCTGGGGCCAGCTTTTCTGTTATGCTGTTACCACAAAGCCTTAATCTCCTCATCAGAGTACCCACTAAAGCAGCCTAACATAAACAGTATGGGCATGAAATGATTGAGGAACTTTGGTTTAGCAAGCCTTCATTATATTCATGTCAGTGGCTTTCCCTTGCCTCTGATGGTCATGTAAATCATCTATTACTCAATCTAAGAGGTGCTATTTGTACTGTAGTCCGTGAGTATTGTCCACTGAGTAGTATAGAGAGGGAGTTAGTTAAAAGTTTTATAAGTGGGGAAAAAAAAAAGTACTGTTTGCTAGTGGCATTGGCGAAAGTTGTGTGAAGTACTGAGGAGAGATTCTGGGCCTCATGCTCCCCATTTGCTGCCACTTGCAGTGGTATGAAGAATGACTTCAGTATAATTTCTATAGGGGACCACTTGTATTGGCATGCCACCTGCCTTAACTATCTCATTGTATTGGAATGCAAAATACAGCAAAAGTAATCTTGCTAAATGCATACACTTAGAGCTGACTATGTGCCACGTACCCTTCTAAGTTTTTCACCTGTTATTTCCTAATTTAAGCTTCCCAACATCCCAGTGGGGTAGATACTATTATTATTTATTTTGAGATAACTTTTTTAAGGTTCTTTATTTTGAGAGAGAGAGCGAGATTGTGGGAAGGGCAGATAGGGAGAGAGAGAGAGAGGGACAGAAAGAGAGAGAGAGAGAGAGAGAGAGAGAGAGAATCCCAAGCAGTCTCCTCGCTGTCCACACAGAGCCTGATGTGGGGCTCAATCACATGACCCTGAGATCATGTCCTGAGCCGAAATCAAGAGCCAGACGCTCAACCGACTGAGCCACCCATGTGCCCCAGTAGGTGCTGTCATTAACTTCATTTTACAGATGCAGAGATTGAGACACGGAAGTTTTAGGTAGTGTGCTCAAGGTCATACAGCTCATAACGAGCAGAATTGGGAATTCATACCCAGGCTTTCTGACTCCTACTAGGATGCTGCTTCTCAAACTCTTCCATGAAATATCTTGTTGTCACTGAATACAGCATGTTCAGTTTTATCATCACAAGAATAGAAATGTCATTCACCTATGTGAATATGTAAAATCATAGTTGATGCAGTGTTTGTAATATGAAAACAGAAATGTTTACCATAAGGTTAATTCCTATATTTCCTCCATTTCACCAGTAGATACATTTGTACATTTATCTGCTCATATATAATTAAAAAAAAATTAAAAACGTTCTGATTTTGTAGCAGAGTAAGGTTGGTACATTATTCTGGAAGAGTATTGAAACATTTTCAGCTTTGTAGGCCATAGTCTCTGTTGCAGCAGCTCAACTTTATTGTTACAATCTAACAGTAGCCATCAATCAGCATGTAGCGCAGAGCGTGGCTGGGTCCAATAAGATTTAATTACAGGCGCACTTGGGCGGCTAGGTGGTTGAGTGTCCTGACCCTTAATTTCCACTCAGGTCATGATCCTAAACCCCACATCATGAGAGCGGTCATGAGACCGAGCCCCACATCAGGCTTCACCCTGAGCTTGGAGCCTGCCTACGATTTTCTCTGTCTCTACCTCTGCCTCTATTCCCCACTTGTGTGTGTTCTCTCTCTCTCTCTCTCTCTCTCTCTCTCTCTCAAGTAAAAAAAAAAACATTTAGTTACAGAAACAGGTGATTGTTTCTACTAGATTGTCAGTAGTTAAAATTATATTGTTTTCTTTATTTTAGTTGCAAGAAGCAAAGGATCAACATGCAGAGGCCATAAGATATGCTGAGAAGATGTAAGATCATATGGAAAAGTATAATTTAATCCTCAAAGAAAATAGCTTGATTTTTATAAAACAGATAAGCAATGTAGTATGAGAAATGTATTCGTTATGCCAGTATATCCTTGTTAAACTGGATACAAATTCCAGGTTTTAGTTATTTTGAAATGCAGAATTGTGGCACATTATATCTCAATTTTGCACCTTATCCACAAAAGACAATGAGAAAAATGGCTCAATTGCCAAATCTTCCTCTTGATACAATTTTAAGAATTTCTGTAATCCCCTCATTTGTCAGAAATTATATGGTATTTTTGTAAATTTATTTGTGAGAATAATTACCTTAAGATCTGCATTTTAGGCTAGAAGTGCAACATGCCAGGCCAGAAGGAACCATCAAACAGCAAGCGGCCCCAATTCACAATCTTCCGAGCAACTTGTTAAAGACAAGTTTAGTAAGTCAGTCTCTTGATGTCTGTCCTACTGAAAAGGAATCCTTATTTCAATAGGTGTAGTACATAAGAATGTTTTAGATCATATGGAAAAATCTCACTGATCAAAATATTAGGTTGATATTGTTCCTACTTGCTATTAGCGATGGAATTTTTCTATAGAGATGAAGCTGATTGAACTCATAAAGTAATGATGTTTATAGTGACATTTTCATAAAAACATTGTGAGAGTCTAAAAAAGCAACATTTTATATATACCACAGTGAGCGTTTGGTTTAGTCCACCTTTTGGCTACTGTTAATAATGCTGCTGTGAACGTTGGCATACAGATGTGTGAGAGTCCCTGCTAATATTTTTCAGCGTGTTTCAAACTTCCGCACGCTTTGAGTGATCATGTCATCTTGAATTCTGACTTTCTCTTGTAGTCTCAACCCTTCAGTGAGAGTTTGAGAACGGGTTATTTTAATGATGATTTGTTGTAATTTGTAATTACAAGTTTGCAACTTATTCTCTTCATCAACAATGACTAGCAGGTCGTTATGCAAACGTCCTTCTCAAAGGAATGGACTTTTCTCTTTGTTGGATTTTGTAAAGGAAAAGAAATGCCAGTGAAAAAGGAGAAATGGCTGCTCTGTCAGGGCCTTACCTAGTAACATAGTGCTCCTACCATTGCAAGTTCAGAAACTCATTATCTTTTTCCACTCACTTGAGTTAATCAGCCTTTCACAGATTTCACAATTCAATCTCAGAAAAGACTAATGTGCCATTCAGGATTCTCATTTATTGATATGTAGTGAAACCCAAACTGTTTTCCAAGCAGAACAGTTATTGTCCTCGCACTCTCACCCTCCTTTGTAGGATTCTCATTGTAAATCCTAAGTGGGAGCAATGAGGTAGATACACTGACCAACTCGTTTCTGTCAGTCGCAAAAGCTATATAATATACATGCAAGTTTCATTAGACAGCTATACCCGTCAGGGGAATTAGAACATTCTGTTGACTGGTCCTTTTTGTGACTGAAGAGGCATTGAAAATTATTTTCTTTTCTAGACGTCTTATAAATGAGTCACATAGTAATAGGGAACTTTTCATGCGAGTAACATGACTCTCTGTTGATCAGTCTTCTATGAATGAGAGTGCTAGGCATTGTCCTGCTACTGTGTCCTAAAGAAATCTTTAAAGTCTCAAAACCTAAAATTTGTAAGAATATCCGAAACTGGTGAAGCTTATTAAAGAATAACGAGGGATTTTCTGTGTATCCCTTTAGAAAGGAATTAAGGTTATGGCATGAAATTGTCTGCCACTTTAAGGTCTTCCCTGTGAAACAAAAACTTAGATAGCTTTCAGCCAACTCAGTCCATAGCTCTGACTTCTCTAGAAGGTCCTTATCTCCTGAATCCCCAACCAGAGGCTTCATGGGTTGAAAAATTTTGTGTGTGTGTGTGTGGGGGGGGGGGCGTTACTCTTTTGTTGTATCTTTAGTTTTATTTTTTTTTAATTTGCATCCCAATTAGTAAGCATTTAGTGAAGCAGTGATTTCAGGAGTGGATTCCTTAATGCCCCTTGCCCATTTAGCACATCCCCCATCCCACAACCCCTCCAGCAACCCTCAGTTTTTTCTCCATATTTATGAGTCTCCTGTGTTTATCCTCCTCCCTGTTTTTATATTATTTTTGTTTCCCTTCCCTTTTGTTCATCTGTTTTGTCTCTTAAAGTCCTCATACTAGGGAAGTCATATGAGTTTTGTCTTTCTCCGACTAATTTCACTTAGCATAATACGCTCCAGTTCCATCCACGTAGTTGCAAATGGCAAGATTTCCTTCTTTTTGATTGCCGAGTAATACTCCATGGAATGAATATATAGATATAGATATAGATATAGATATAGATATAGATATAGATCACATCTTCTTTTTTTTAATTTTTTTAACGTTTTACTCATTTTTGAGACAGGGGAGACAGAGCGTGAACAGGGGAGGGTCAGAGAGAGGGAGACACAGAATCTGAAACAGGCTCCAGGCTCCCAGCTGTCAGCACAGAGCCCGATGCGGGGCTCGAACCCATGAACTGTGAGATCGTGACCTGAGCCCAAGTCAGAAGCTTAACTGACTGAGCCACCCAGGCACCCCGAACATCTCCCTTTTAACGTGATTATTATCCATTTCTGTATCGTCTTTAAAGAACTAATCCATTCTTTTGCCCGTTTTTATATTGGATTGTCTTTTCATTATTGGAAGAGTTATTTAAATATCCTACATGCAAATCCCTTAGCAGATATGGGATTTTCAGGTATTTTCTCCTATTTAGTCACTTGCCTTTTCACTTTCTTGATGGTGATATTTGAAGCATAGTAGTTTTTAATTTTGATGAAATAAACTTAATCTGCTTTTGTCTTTTGGTGTCATGTCTAAGAAATCATTGTCAAATCCAGTCACAAACACATACACGTAAGCTTTTTTCTAAGAGTTTTATCATTTTAGCTCTTAGATTTTAAGTTAATTTTGTATGTATGCTATGGGGTAGAGGTCTGATTTTATTGCTTTGCATGTGGATATCCATTTGTCCCAGTACCGTTTGTTACAAAGACTAGTCTTATTCCATTTAATTGTCTGGCACCCTTGTGGAAAATCAGTTCACTATAATGTGAGAGTTTATGTTTAGATTCTCAATGTTAATACATTGATCTATATGTCTGTCCTTATGCCAGTACCATATCAAATTTTATGAAAACTTTTTCCTAGTTATCTTGCAAATTACCAGTCACTTATGTAATAATAAAAAGTCAATGTAGTAGAACTTAACTTTGCTCCTATAGAGATTTTTGTTTCTTGAAGGACCCTTTCGTCAGCCTATGCCTTGCTGACCCCATGACTCGATGTGAAGTCAGGCTCAAAAACATAAAATGCTCTTTCTTTAGTGTGTTCAGACTTTTATTTATTTATTTATTTATTTATTTATATTTATATATTTTTTAGAGCGTGCACAAGCAGGACGAGGGGGTGTGTAGGGAAAGAGAGAGAGAGACAGAGAGAGACAGAGAGAGAAGAGGGGAGAGAGAATTTTTAGCAGGCTTCACACTTAGTGTGGAGGCTGACAGGGGTCTTGATCCCATGACCCTGGGATCATGACCTGAGAGTTTGAGGCTCAACTGACTGAGCCACCCAGGTTCCCCGCCTGTGCAAACTTTTAGTGTCTCAGTCAGTGCTGCCCACTTTCATTTCCATCAAATCTTGGCCATAGGATCTCTTGACTCAGTCTACTACCGTTTACTTCATTATATTTTATTATCTCATTATAATGCATAGACTCATCCATAGTTTTCACCATCTAGGAAGGAAAAGATTAACTCTGGGCTATTCCTCTTTCCTGTTAAGCAATCTTGCTAACCCATCATCTTACAATTCACAATGAGATCCTCTTCTGACCTGGTTCTTGTGTGTAACACTGGTGTTAATCCTGTTCTTGGCACAGAACCTACATTCTTGGAAAACACAGTAGCCTGTTTCCCCTTCTTTCACTTAAATAGAAAGATATGCATAGCTATATGTTTTAGCTCAGTGTATAATTAATGGAATAAACATTACATCATTCAAATAATACAGCTGTACAAAGTGAGGTAGTATTAAGTTGATTTATCAGAGACAAATAGTAGATTGGTAATTTGAATGACAACAAACTTTTGAAGCCAACTTGTATGATATGGAGAAGAATTGTGGGACAACACAAAGATGAAGTGATCTTACCTCCCCACACAAAGAAGGTTGGAGTAAGGTAAAGGAGAATATGCAGTTAATTTAAGTAGTGCTAAAGGACAGTGCATTTGTTTTGCTACTGAAAAGATTAAAAATGATTCCATAACATTCTCTTTATTTCCTCACTGAGGAAAGGAGAATGAAGATTGAGCATTCAATGGTTTAAAAAATACTCAAAACTGCCTATTTCCTTTAATTGAAATCAGATCAAAGGCCCAATTTTGGTTATCAAATTGACTCTAGTTTTTCAACTATTGTGCTTCAAATCGTATGTCTCTGTGCTTCTACCTTAACTTGAGGGAACATTCTAAAGAGGCATTCCTTCCTACTTGTAAGAATTGTTGGAATTGAAGGGAATCTTAGAAAAAGATCTAGAGATAGGAAGAAGGCAGAGGAGTAGGAGGACTCTAGGCTTGCCTCATCCCACGAATACAACTAGATAACAATCAGCTCACCCTAAATACCCCAGAAATCGACCTGAAGACTGACAGAACAAACTCCACAACAAAAGGGAGAGAAGAGGCCACATCAAAGAAGGTCCTTGATGCAGAAATGTCGTCTAGAAGAGAAACAGATCCTGGCTTCTGCAGAGGGGAGGGAGTCAAGGTTGTGGGTAAGGGTGAGAGAGAGGAACGCACAAGGGAACGCACAAAGAGAACATTTCCCCATACCCACTGGCTTGGAAAAAGGGGCTGCATTTCGTGAGTTCTTGCAACCAGTAGTGCATAAAGTCTGGAGTTTTAAAGGGCATCCGGTTTAGCTGGTTTAGTGCCCTGAGGTACTGCACTGCTCTTGGACAGAGGGCAGGCAAACAACATGGGAGCATATAGCATGCGTAGAGTGGTCTGAAGAGTGCCTGGGGCACACAGTGGGGAGATTATTTGCTCTTCTCAGAGCACGTCCCTCAGAGGCAAAGTTCAGAGAGACCTGTCTGTAGGAACAAAGCCACTGGCTGGCACCATCTCCTTCTCCTGCCCCTCACCACAAACATAAAGCCACCGGTAAGAAGCAGTGCATTGCTAACACTGGGTACCTAACTTGCTTACACCAAACGCCACCCCATTGCACTCTGGTGGAACTACCTTTCTCAATCACTCTTGCTTGAGTTCCAGCACAGCTACCCCTCCCCCAGAAGACCAGGACAAATGCCTGCCCACACCACATCTCCCAACCAGAGAGTTTCCCTTGGCCTCAGTTCCAGGAGAGGTGGTGACAGGTCTCATTTCATAAGCAGACCAGAGCACACCTAGTTAAAACTCGCTATGTTCAGGCCAGGGACCAAACACTCACCAGACCAGGCAAGGAGAGCCTCTGCAGACGACTGGCCTGAAGGATAGCATAGCCAGAACACAACAGCAGAACACATGCAGCACACACTGGTGACACTCCCTGAAGTGCTAGACCCTGGGCATTACATGACGTCTTTTTCCTAAGTCCATTACTTTCGGGAGCAGGTGACATAACTGGCTTCTCTAACACACAGAAGCTGGCAGATACTTAGACAAAATGAAAAGACAGAGGCATTTATCCCAAATGAAAGGACAGGATAAGGCCATGGCCAGAGACGTAAATGGGACAGATGTAAATAACACGCCTAATGGAGAATTTAAAACCATGATCATAAGGATATTCACTGGACTTGAGGAAAGAATGGAAGACATCCGAGAGACCCTTACCACAGACATAAAAGAGTTCAAGAATCAGAGATGAAGAGGGCAGTAAAAATGAACAGCAAGCTGGAAGAAGCAGAGGAACAAATTAATGACCTAGAAGACAAAGTAATGGAAAGCAGTGAAGCTGAAGAAGACAAAGACGAATTATCCAATGCAAGAATAGACTTAAGGCACTCGGTGACTCTGTCAAATGTAAAAACATTCATATGATAGGAGTCCCAGAGAAGAAGACAGAAAGAAGGGGACAGATAATTGATTTGAAGACACAATAACTGAAAAATTCCCTAATGTGGAGAAGAAAACAGACATCCAGATCCAGGAGACACAGAGAACTTCCATCAAAATCAATACCCAAGACATGTTGTAATGAAATTTGCAAAATATACTGCTAACATTTTTTTTTTAGTGTTTTGTTTTTTGTTTTTTTTTTATTTTTTATTTCCGTGACAGAACACAGACACAAGCGGGGGAGGGGCAGAGAGAGAGAGAGAGAGAGAGAGATTCCCAAGCACTCTCTGTGCTGTCAGTGCAGAGCCCACTGGAGGGCTTAAAGCCACAAACTGCGAGGTCACGACTTGAGCTAAGATCAAGTCATGCTTCACCGACTGAGCCACGCAGGCGCCCCACTGCTACAAATCTTAAAAGCAGCAAAACAAGTCATTCACTTCCAAGGGAAAACCCACAAGGCTAGCAGGAGATTTTTCAACAGAAACTTTGCAAGGCAGAAGGAAATGGCATGATATATTCAAAGTGCTGAATGAGAAAAATCTGCAGCCAAATATACTCTATCCAGTAAGGCTATCATTCATAATGGAAGGAGAGATAAAGAATTTCTCAAACAAAAATGGAAGGAGTTTGTGACCACTAAATCAGCCTGTAAGAAATATTATCGGGGACTCTGAGTGGAAAGGAGAGATCAAAAGTGACAGTATAAAGGCAGGAAATGTAAAAGCAGTAAAAATGTATATTTCTGTAAAAAAAATATCATCAAGGAATGCCCCCAAAAAGGATATACAATATAATAGCTTATCAAAACATGGGGAGGAGAAAAAAAATGAGCTCTAACTTAAGTGACCATCAACTTAATATAGACTGCTACACGCGGAAGAGGTGATATACAAATTAATGCTTATCATATACCAAAACCCACACTAATAACCATGCAAAGAATAAAGAGAAAGAAATCTAAATATATCATTAAAGCAAATTAGAAAGATATCAAAGGGAGAAAAACAATAAAGGATTTGAGAAAATCTCCAGAAACAACCACAAAACAAGTAGTAAAATGACAATAAATACATACCTGTCAATAATTACTTTGGATATAAATGGAATAAACACTCCCAACCAAAAGACCTAGGGTGACAGGATGGATTAAAAAACAAGACCCATCTGTATGCTGCCTATAAAAACCTCATTTTAGACATAAAGACACCTGCAGATTGAAAGTGAGGGGATGCTTGCACTGTTGGTGGTAATGCAAACTGGTGCAGCCTCTCTGGAAAACAGTGCGTAGGTTCCTCAAAACAATTGAAAATCGAACTACCCTACGACCCCTCTATAGCACTACTGGGAGTTTATGCAAAGGATACAGGAATGCTGATTCATAGGGGCACATGTACTCCAATGTCTATAGCAGTGCTTTCAACAATAGCCAAATTCTGGAAAGAGCCTAAATGCCCATCAACTGATAAATGGATAAAGAGATGTGGTTTATATATACACTGAAATACTACCTGGCAAGGAGAAAGAGTGAAATCGTGCTATCTCTTGCAATATGGATGGAACTAGAAGGTATTATGCTACATGAAATAAGTCACAGAAAGACAGATATCATATGTTTTTGCTCTTATGTGGAACTTGAGAAACTTAACAGAAGACCGTGGGGGAAGGGAAGGGGAAAAATAGTTACAAACAGAGCAGGAGAGGGGCAAACCATAGGAGACTCTTGAATGCAGAGAACAAAGAGAGGGTTGATGGGGGCGGTGGGTAAGAAGGGAAAGTGGGTGGTGGGCATTGAGGAGGGCACTTGTTGGGATGAGCCCTGGGTGTTGTCTATAAGTGATGAACCACGGGAATCTACTCCCAAAACCAAGAGCACACTATACACAGTGTATGTTAGCCAAGTTGACAATAAATTCTATTAAAAAAAAATGAAAGCGAGGGGATGAAGAAAAATTTATCACGTTAAAAGAAAAAAAATAGCGATACTTTTGTTAGACAAAAGAGCCCTTAAAACAAAGACTGTGGGGCACCTGGGTGCCTCAGTCATTTGAGCGACCGACTAGGTCTTGGCTCAGGTAATGATCTTATGGCTGGTGGCTTTGAGCCCCATGTTGGGCTCCAGGCTGACAGCATGGAGGCTGCTTGAAATTTTCTCTCCCCCTTTCTATGTCCTTCCCCAACTCTGTCTCTCTCAAAATAAACAACCAAAAACAAAGACTGTAGCAATAGCCAAAGAATGCTACTATATCATAATAAAGGGTACAATCCAATAGGAAGATCTAACAAATGTAAATATTTATGCACCCACCACGAGAGCACTCAAGTACATAAAACAATAACCAACATAAAGGAACTAATTGATAATAAGACAGTAATAGGGTACTTTAACACCCCATTTACATCAACAGATCTTAACAAAAAATCACCAAAAAATACATCTTAACAGAAAATCACCAAAGAAACAATGGCTTTGAGCCATACAGAGAAAGACAGATATCATATGTGTTCACTCTTATGTGGATCCTGAGAAACTTAACAGGAATCCATGGGGGAGGGGAAGGAAAAAAAAAAGAGGTTAGAGTGGAAGAGAGCCAAAGGATAAGACACTCTTAAAAACTGAGAACAAATTGAGGGCTGATGGGGGGTGGGAGGGAGTGGAGGGCGGGTGATGGGTATTGAGGAACGCACCTGTTGAGATGAGCACTGGGTGTTGTATGGAAACCAATTTGACAATAAATTTCATATATTTAATAAAAAAAAAAGAAAAAGAAAAAGAAACAATGGCTTTGAATGACAGAGTGGTCCAGATTGGACTTAAGAGATTTTTTCAGAACGTTCCATCTTGAAACAGAATACACGTTGTTTTCAAGTGTACATGGAATATTCTCAAGAATGGATCACAAACAAAAAACAGGCCTTAATTATTAAAAACAATACATGCAGGTTAAATAACGTGCTACTACACTGGAATGGGTTAAGCAAGAGATACAAGAAGAAACTTAAAAAATTACGTGTATACAAATGGAAATAAAAAAAAAAAAAAACAATGGTCTGAAACCTTTGACATGCTGCAAACGTGGTCCTAAGAGGGAAGTACATAGCAATATAAGCCTACTTCAAGAAGCAAGAAAAATTTCAACCAACCTAACCTTATACCTAAAGGAGCTAGAAAAAGAACAACAAATGAAGCCTGAAGCCAGCAGAAGAAAGCAAGTAATAATGATCAGAACAGGGGCCCTTGGGTGGCTTATCTGGTTAAGTGTCTGACTCTCGATTTTGGCTCAGGTCATGATCTCACAGTTGTGAGATCGAGCCCCATGTTAGGCTCTCTGCTGGCAGCATGGAACCTGTCTGGGATTGTCTCTTTCGCTCTCTCTCTCTCTCTCTCTCTCTCTCTCTTTCTCTGCCCATCCCCCACTCATGTGTGGTGTCTCTCAAAATAAAATTTAAAAAAAAAGAGATTAAAGCAGAAATGAATGATAGACAAACAGAAAACAGAAAATACTAGAACAGATCAATGAAACCTAGAGCTGGTTCTTTGTAAAAATTAAAACTGATAAGGTGTTAGCCAGAGTAATCAACAAGAAAATAGAAAAGACCAAAATAAAACCACAAATGTGAGAGTAGAAATAAGAACCAACACCACAGAAATACAAACATTTATGAGAGAATATTGTGAAAAAATGTATGCCAACAAGTTGGACAACTTAGAAGAAATGAATAAATTCCTGGAAATATATAACTTACCAAAGTAAAACAAGAAGAAATAGAAAATTTGAAAAAAATCAATAACCAGCAAGGAAACTGAATCAGGAATCAAAAAACTCTCAACAAACACAAGTCTAGGACCAGATGCCTTCAGACATAAATTTTAACATGTAAAGAAGAGCTAATACAAAAAAAAAAAAAAAAAAAAAGTTTAACCTGTCCTTTTCAAATTGTTCCAGAAAAACATAAAAGGAAGGGAAACTTCCAAATTCATTCTATGCCAGCTTTACCCTGATACCAAAACCAGATAAAGACGCCACAGAGAGAATTGCAGGCCAGCATCTCTGATGAACATGCAAAAATCTTCAACAAAATAAGCAAACTGAATCCAACAATACATTAAAAAATCATTCACCGGGGGCAGAAGCAGCTGGGTGGCTTAGTCAGGTAAGCATCCAACATCAGCTCAGGTTATGATCTCATGGTCCATCGGTTTGAGCCCAGTGTCAGGCTCTGTTGACAGCTTGGACCCTGGAGCCTATTTCAGATTCTGTGTTTCCCTCTCTCTCTGTCCCTCCCCTGTTTGTGCTCCTTCTCAAAAATAAACATTAAAAAAATCATTCAATCACTCACTATAACCAAATGGGATTTATCCCTGGTTTGCAGGGGTGGTTCAATATTTGCAAATCAATGAATGTGATACCTCATATTAATTTTCAAAAAAGCATAAAGTCATATCATTGCAATAGATGCAGAAAAAGAATTTGACAAACTATAACATCCATTCATGATACAAACCTCAACAAAGTAGGCTTAGAGGAACCATACCTCAACATAATAAAGGCCATATATGGAAAATGAGCATCTAATATGATCCTAACTGGGGAAAAACTGAGAGAAAAACTTCTTAGATCTTGCTTCTAGTTATCTGCTTCTCATGAGCACCATTGGTTGTTAATAAATTAATCTTAACATTTATTACATCCTACTTTAATGGAGACCAATTTCTCCTATACAAGTTTATGTGTCTTATATCTTTTTTTTCATCCACTTTTCAATTTATCATTTTTGTTTTTTTCTTAACGAACTCCCCAAAGGTTAGATTTCTTTTGTTCACAAATCTGTTAGGAAAAGTGTGGCCAGGACAGGTAGTCTCTGCCCTGCTCAGCTTCAGGTGGGGCAACTGAAAGGTTTGGGGCTGGATCCATTTGAAGATTTGTTCACTAACGTCTGGTGGTTGATGCTGGCTGTTGCCTGGGACTTCAGGAGGCAGCAGAAACAAACTGACACACCTAGACCCTCTTTGTGGCCTAGGATTCCTCACTAGATGGGGAGCTAGATTCCAAGTAAGCAGCCTGAGATACAGAGCAAGGCAGAAGCTGTATCGCCTTTTGTCATCTAGGCTTGGAATACACACAGGATTATAGTCACATATTCTGTTCATTAGGAGCAAGTCACTAAGGTTGTTCCATGGCCTTTTTTTTAATGGAATTAATATTTAAAACCTATGGACACCTTTAAAAAGTAGTATAATTTACCCGCTGGCCACAAATGTTTGTATTCTTCCCACCTGAAAAATACATTCACTCCCCTCCCCCTCGAATACCTCCTGCAAGTCTCAGTTATCATGGCATCAGCTTCAGGGATTGAGTCCAAGATCTTACCATCTTAATCAGGTGCAGTGGGGATAAGCTGCCTGGGTTATGGTATCTCAAGTATAGCCCCTTGATTGCAAGGGTTTTCAATATGAGGACTTGAGAACGAAAGAGACAGTTATTTACCACTCACAAATGGAACATTCTAGTCAACTGCTAAAGACTCACCCATTCAGAAAAAGAAGATGGGAAGCACCCTAGTCCATAAGAGTTTTGAAATATAGCCTGATGCATGCTGTCAGTTCTTAAGTTAGGACTTAGTCCTAACCACAGGAATACTTTCTCCATGTCTCTTCCCTTTCTTTACTCTTTAAACTCTTGGTTCCTTCCTTTTCATAAGGAATGACTTGTATTTGCAGCTGTTTTTTCATCCTGCTTCCTCCCTGTGGGACTTCTAAGACCCAAAGGCCTCTTTTCATTTTGCACTATTTGGCCCCTTTTAGTCCAAGGTAGCAAATAGTATGTTTGCTACTATAAATCTCTTACCTTTTTTAGTTTTCTGTAAATATTACTGGATTTCATGCCGTGTTTTAGCAAAGCGACCCTCCCAAGTCCTTTTGAGATAAGCTTTTCGCTTCAGTTTCCTGTGAAGCTCTTATAGGACAATGCCTTTAAAATTCGTCTACTCTTGGGGCTCCTGGCTGGCTCAGTTGGTAGAGCATGTGACACTTGATCTCTGGGTGCTGAGTTTATGCTAATTCCACACCCATGTCGGGTGTGGAACCTACTTAAAAAAAAATCTTATACTCTTAAGATCCTTAAAGAAATTGGAGGCATACCTTAAATCTTTCTGTTTTCCTGGTAGCACCCTGGATTTTTTCTTAACCCAAAAGCCATTTCTTTATTTTAGCATTATTTGACAGTTCAACATGTAGAGAGGCTGTAAACGAGAAACAGATACTTGAACCCTGTAAGTCCTGGTTCCTTTCAGTTGCATAGTCTTTCTTTAGTTTCTCTTTCCTATCCGTTTTACTTTCAGGTATTTTGTAGCATGACTTCCCTTTCCTCCGGTGTCATTTTCTTCACTTGCTTAGAGACCCTTGCTGTCAGCCTCTTCACAGGCCTTCAGGGTTCCACTAAGAGTCTTGTGGAGGCCATTTTTGGGTCTCATCCTTACGCTTTTCTACATCTTTCCACTTCCACCTACTCTTGGTTCAAAGGAAGTTTACTTTTAGGGTTTTTTGAATAGCAGCACACCATTTTTAGTATCAGTATCTGTGGTAGTAATTTACTGCTGCATAATAAGCCACCTCAAAACCTAGTAGTTCAAAACAGCATTTATCTTGTTCACCAATTTTAGTTTAGGCAAAGCAGAGTAGGGCACCTCATTTCTTCTTCATTTGGCATCAGCTGGCATAACTGGAAGCTGGAGACTAGAATCATCTAAAGGCTTGTTCACGCACGTGTTTGGCTGTTGAGGCTGGCCTTTGGCTAGGACGTTGGCTAGTCTCAGCTGGAGTATCTACACGAAGACTCACTAGGTAGCCTGGGATTCCTCACAACGTGGTGGCTGGGTTCTAAGGGTGAGCTTCCCTAGAGAAAGAAAGTCAGATGGAAGCTGTATCACATTTTCTAAGCTGGCCTTAAAAATCACAGCAGTTGGGGCACCTGGGTGGCTCAGTCGGTTAAGCGTCCGACATCAGCTCAGGTCACGATCTCGCGGTCCACGAGTTCGAGCCCCGCGTCGGGCTCTGGGCTGATGGCTCAGAGCCTGGAGCCTGCTTCCGATTCTCTGTCTCCCTCTCTCTCTGCCCCTCCCCCGTTCATGCTCTGTCTCTCTCTGTCCCAAAAATAAATAAATGTTAAAAAAAATTAAAAAAAAATCACAGCAGTTCTGCATATTCTGTTCACTAGAAACCAGTTACTGAAGCCAGCATATATTTAAGGGGAGGAATTTTCACAGAAGTATCAACGAATTTATAAAACCACCACATCCATTCACCTTGTCTTACCAATCATATAGAATGGATGGAAGTCCTTCCCAACTCAGCATCACTGAAACTCCAGCCAGTTTTGTTGTTGTGGTTGTTTTTGTTTAGTATGATCTCTTATTTTCTGGAAAGTAACAACGGATTACAAGATAACAGTATTGAATTAAATTTTTTTGTGCTTCAAAAAAATATGTGGATCATCCAATTAATGTTTTATACTGGGAGATGTGATTTCTTAACACATCCTGGAGAATCATTTCTCCTGGGAATGCACTTCAAATTAGCATAAAACATTTGCAGTTCAGAAACAGACCGTGGTGTTAGAATCATTACTTATAGATTCATGAATTAGAGTCTTATTTCCAGAGTCTTATCTTGGGACGTATTTTTTGACTTGGGCATACATAAGTCAATATGATATTGCTAAAACTTCTTTAAAAGTTATGGGGTGTTAAGATGGGGGAAGGGCCAAGAGACTTTCTCCTAAGAGGGGACTTATTTTATGAAAGAAAGATATGAAAAAATCATAGAAAAATAAAAGTATAGAATCGAGTGCAAATGTTGTGTAGTAAAGAGAATGATAGCAAAGATCTATTTCAGTAACACCTGATGGCTTTAACTTGGCTCTTGATTTTCTGAGTTGTTTAAGGTTCCACATTCTAAGACAGGTAACATTTTATTGCAAATGAGTTTATTTAAAAATTTGAGTGCCTGGCTGGCTCAGTTACTCTTGATCTTGAGATTGTGAGTTCAAGCATCACACTGGGCATAGAGATTACTTAAAATCTGAAAAAAAAATTTTTTTTCATAGTAGTTTTGAGTTAGACTCTTTTCACTCCCTTCCAAACTATAGTGTTTTATTCATGCAGGCTGATGTCCTTACAACAGAACTGGAAACTACATCTTCAAAATGTCTACACCTGGATGCAAAAAATCAAGTTCTTCAACAAGAGTTATTATCAATGAAATCTTTCGAAGAAGAACGTGAAAAACTAGAGAGCAATAACAAGAAGTTACAGCAAGAAGTAGTAAAATTGAAACAATGTATGGAAATGAATATGGTAGAACGCAGTCAAATGGAACAGTATAAACGGGAGATTGAAGAAAGAGCACGACTGGACATAGAAGAAAAATTACACGAAGTCAACCTGTTTTTACAGGTTAGTTGATCTGTAATGTGCTTTAATTCATTTCACTGCAAATTACATTTTGGATAGATGTATTGTAGGGGTTTCCTCTACTTGCTTTATGGTAATTTGTAGATTTCTGGAGGCATTTGTTCCCCCCTTTAAAGATTTCAGTTTTCATCATTATTCCTACTAAATCGAGAGGATAAGAAAAAATGATGATTTAAACAACTAGTCTCACTATGAAGAGGAAAAGAAAAATGATTTAAAAATTGCACTGTACTTGGATTATTCTTAAGTTTATTGTTGACTTTTAAAATTTTGTCATTGATTCTACTATTTGAATTATCAGATTGTGTGAATACTAATACAAGAATGATTCAACTTTAATTTTATAAATCATATTCAGTTGACATTGATGATAAATATTTTACATTTGAGCTTTTTTTCATTTAAAATTGCTCTCTGAATCATTGGCTCCGAACTAAAGGAAACAGGTATAATTAATTATTCAGTTTATAGCTATTTTAAAACTATCCTGTTAATTTGCTTTAGGCACAAGCAGCAGCTCAAGAAGACTTGGACCAGTTAAGAGAAAATGCTCATGCTTCAACGAGAAGTCAAATGGAACTTAGAATTAGAGATCTGGAATCTCAGGTCTCTACAATGAAGACTTCTCAAGAAGATTCGACTAAAACAGAGTTGGAAACCTACAGGCAACTCTACCTAGAAGAATTAAAAGTTAGAAAGTCCTTGAGAAATAAGCTGAACACGTAAGTCAAAACAGAATCATAGACAAGAAATTTAGCTTATTAATTTGCTTCTAAAGCATAATTTCTGTGGAGCCAAGATCATGAGATGAGTAGGAAGTGAAAGCCAACTAGATCGTGTCATTTTGAGAAATGATGTTTTTAAGTGAACTTACCTTTGAAATGTTAGTCCAGGACAGTTTCAATCCCTCCTCTTTTTTTCGGTTTTACAGGACCTCTTCCCCCACCCCCTCCCACACCCCCCGCCCTGTATATTTTCCATTGATCGGATCTGCTAGTCTTTAAGTGCATTGTTTGAAGCTTTCTCATTTAGAAGCATATTAGTATAAAATTGATTGTCAGAATTACCCTAACTAGAAATGTCGATGAGTTTCTTTTTGGAAGATTACATCTTTAACCTAAAAGGTCAAGTACTACTACTACTACTCATCCTGGCAGCTTGGTACATTTATTCTCTTGATTGTGATCTTTGGTATGATTACTAGAGTGGGCCTTGAGAAAAACTATCCTTTATGCTTTTTCTACTTTACATAAAGGCATACAGGTGAAATACAGAAAGATTCACACAGGGCTGAAGGGTAGCATAATTCCCAAAGTGGCTAAAAAGAGCACCATGGTGGGAGGGAGGCATGTGGAAGACGGAAGACAGAAAGGGCAGATTCTGCCTCCAGTGCCTTGGTAACTGTTATAAGCTAATTGCCTCTGTAGCTGTTTTAGTTCTTTCTGATCACACCTCTGCCATCTACTATCTCCCCTAGAGATTGTTGGTCTCAATGATTCGTCAGTGTCAAATGCTCAGTTTCTTTGAGATAATAAGTGAAATGTACAAGAGTGGTGAAAGCAAACGCTTGAAAATGTCTTTGAGGGATGGTTTAGTTTTATATCTGTAAACATGTTTACTAAATATAAGTATGTATATATAATGGTATCCTGAAGCATCCTGTCAGTACAGCCATCCCAGAAGACAGCAAGTATTATTTGTTAAGCCATGTACATCACTGATAGCCACTTCTTTCCCTTCCCTAATTTGAATTGTTAGGAATCCCCCTGGAAACAAAAGTATTTCTTTAGAACAATTTTAAAAGTACAATTTTAGATAGTAGGTGTGCTCTGTCACATGTTCAGTGCTAAGACACTGTTCAATGGCAAATGCTATTTACTATTATGGAAACTTAAAAAAATGTATGTCATTTAGGAACGATTTAGGGAAAAAGAAAATGTATTTGTGTTTTTTAATCTTCACAGGACTAATGAGAGACTGTCAGAGAGCAATACAAAACTTCTTGTGGAGAGACAGCAGCACCAAACTTTACTCAGGACCCTTACTATGAGCCCAGGCCTGGAACCACCTTATTGTGGACATTTTGAAAATAATTTAGTGCTCAATGGAAACTTTACTCCAGGAGGAAACTTAGTGATTCCTACCTTGAACCCACAGCCGTCATATGACTACTGGGAGACTTCCTTGTGGAAGGTTAGTTATATTATCTGTTTTACTTTGGGTTTCAGATATCTGATATAATTGTTACTTTTAATTTGGTGAAATTCTGAGTTGTTTAAGTAACTAATACATACGAAGTAAAAGTCATAATTATATGTGCTAAGAAAGAACTGAGGTAAATTATATATATTATATATATATATATAATATATATAATATATATAACATATTAATATATATTATATTATATATAATATATTATATATATAATATATATAATATAATATTAATATAATGTATATAATATATATTATAATATAATATATAATATATATAATATTAGTCCCTTGATCTCTCATTTCTAAGAGATACTTATTTTTATTTTATTTTACCGAGAGAATGAGTGAGTGCATGCAGGGGAGGGGCAAAAGGAGAGGAAGAAAGAGAATCCCAAGCAGGTTTCATGCTCAGCACAGAGCTGAATGTGGGGCTCTGTCTCAAAACCATGAGATCATGACCTGAGTCAAAATGAAGATTTGGACACTAAAAACAACTGAGCCACACAGATGCGCCACAAGAGACACCTAGTATTAACTGTATTCAGTAAATACAACTAAACTGACCCATGTAAAATTTCCTGAAAAGCTTTCATTTAAATTTGATTTTAGAAAGTAAATGTGATTGCCTGCTAACCATAGGTACACTTAGATGCTTGGACTTATTTTCAGTTGGCAGTGGTTCATAAACATTTGAAAGTTTTGTTATAATCCAGTTTTTGCACCCCTGTATGTCAGTGAATGATCGTCCTCCAAACACTTAACGACATGAATGTTTACTATTTAAAAGAATCCATGGGGGTGCCTGGGTGGCTCAGTCAGTTCAGCGTCTAACTCTTGATCTCAGCTTAGGTTTTGATCTCAGGGTCATGAGTTCAAGTCCTGCATTGGGCTCTACGCTAAGCATGGCGGCTACTTTAAAAAAAAAAAGAATCCATGGTAAGTCCTTTTTATGAATTAAATCAACTTGTACCACTAAAAAGATTAATTTCTCTTTTAAGTTAAAATTTTGCTATTTTCTTACATGAGAATACATCTTTAATTGCTTTCTTATTTATGGCACTCTTTTTTCTTTTTCCTTTTTTTTGACTTATACCACCTTTGTTTCTATTTTTATAAAATATCTTGATGAGTGATTGTAGAGCATTTTATAAAGAGCTAAATCAAGCAAATATTTGAATTTTTAAAATGAAACCTTTTTTTCTTCAAATGAGTTCTTTGCCCCTTTCTCTTTTCTTTTTCTGGAAACCCTTGAATGCAAGTATTATTACACTGGATGTTGTCACACAGGTCCCTTAACCTAGCCTCATTTTAAAATTTTTTTTTTTATTTTTGATTTTTGGCTTGGATGATTTCTACTACCCTGTCTTGCAAATTGTTGATCTGTTCTTCTGCATCTTCTTATCTGCTGTTGATCCCCTCTAGTGTATTTGTTATTTCTGTTATTGTATTCTTCAGCTCTGATTGGTTCTTTTTTATATTTTCTGTCTCTTTGTTGATGTTATCACTGGATCCATTCATTCTTCTCCCAAGTTCACTGAGCATCTTTATGACCGTTACTTTGAACTCTTTATGAGGTACATTACTTATCTCTGTTTCACTTAGTTGTTTTCTTAGGTTTTCTCATGTTCTTTCATTTGGAATGTACTCCTCTGTGTCTTCAGTTTGTCTGACTTTCCATGTTTGTTCCTAAAATGGTTCCTATCAACTTTTTCTCTCTTTCGAGTGGGCGTTAGTTATGAAGTCAAGGAAGAAGAGAATGTTTCTGTAAGTGTTGTCTAGTCATTTTTCTCGGTGGAGCTGTGACAGGTGACACTGGGTAGGTGGCAAGTAACCCTGTTCTTTTCTTTCTAAATTCAGAACACAGGAGACAGGGATATGGAGAGAAACTTAGTAGCTTTATTACTAATACACACTAACAAATTGGAGGATATGATTTAGGTTATGTTAGCCACATTGGGCTTCCTCCCAAATTGGGCACTTCCCCACACAGTTGTAAATTGAGGAAACAAATGCTTGACACCCACCCCGGGGGCAGGGTGCTTACCACAGAGCTGAGAGCAGACCCAAATTCATGTTACTGTGGGCAGGCACATCTTTTCAAATAGGAGATTCAGAAACACATAAGCACTGCTTAGCTCCTTCTCCCAAATTCACCCGTTAGGTAAGTCTCCCTTCCCGTCGGGAGGGAGAGAGAGATAAGTCCACATGTGAGAAGTGAAGATTCACCTATAATTTCCGACTGGATTTAAATTATAAATAAAGTGTATTGTGTCTTTTGTACATACCAACGAATGATGAGAGGTTAGGCAGAAGCATGCTAGATGGGAAAGAGAAATCTGTGTTGGGTTTTAAATTTTGCTATAAATAACCACACCATGGGTTCACTCATTGGTTGATTGATTTTGGTAAACCAAATTTTCTTTGGAAGGAATAAATAATGCTTTCAGGAAGAATTTCCTCAGTTTCAGCTTGCTTGCTTCACCTAAAGATTTTCTCTTTCAAGTTCTCTGTCCTGTGGTTTAAAAAAGTTGTGCTTGGGGCGCCTGGGTGGCTCAGTCGGTTAAGCGGCCAACTTCAGCTCAGGTCATGATCTCGTGGTCTGTGAGTTCGAGCCCCGCATCGGGCCCTGTGCTGACAGCTCAGAGCCTGGAGCCTGTTTCAGATTCTGTGTCTCCCTCTCTCTGACCCTCCCCCATTCATGCTCTGTCTCTCTCTGTCTCAAAAGTAAATAAACATTAAAAAAAAATTAAAGAAAAAGTTGTGCTTAAAAATTGACTGCTACTAAAAGAAGTTAACATAATTTCTGTTCCTTTATTTTCATTCATGACTTTAAAATTTGTAATTTAGTTAGAGAGCTACTATTGTGTACCTCATACCTAAGCATTACTGAACCACATGACAAAGTTTTATGTATTCATTTTCTCTGAGTTATACTTAAAATACACGTATTTTTCCTATGAGGAAGTAACTGGCATAGAACTCTAGGCTTGGTAAGACCACAAGTGTATTCCTGGTCTGCATCTAGTTGGTTTCATGACCTCAGGCAAAGTACACTCTCTCTGAGCCCTTTTTGTCTATTACGCAAAATTCGGGATTTTGACTAAATTAGTGACTTTTATACCTTCAAAATAATTTTTTTCAAAGAATAGAACGTTGTTTTTGTTTTTTGTTTTTTGCATTAAACTGTATTGTGTAAAACAGAGAGAAGTAGAGCTGTCTAACTAAAGAAGAGATGGAGACTACGGCTGTGACTTCCTTGTCCCTCAATCCTGCAGTGTCCCCAACCGAACCTTAGATTTCTATGGGCCATATTTGAATATTAACAGTTAATGAGAAAATCCTTCTAATTAAAAATCCTTTAAAAATGTTCTTTGAATTAAAATTTGCTGATATATAGTTTTTCTGTGTATAATTTTCTCACCCTCTTATATTTCTGATCAATGGAAAGGTATACATAAAAGTACACATGTGTTCTTATTCATGGACTTGAAAGCTATTTTCACCATCGAAACACAGTTTTTACTTAGATAAAAATATAAAGGTCACAGAAGTAAATATTTAGGAAAAGAGCTTTTGGGGAAAAGATGCAACATTACCTTGGTAGCTCCTTAAGTCATGTCATATAGAAAACGAGGTTTATATTTTATATCTTATTTATTAATGGTAATATAAAATTGTTTGAATAAAGCCTTCTCCCATCATCTGGTATTGAGTTATTAATTTTATAAGTCTGGTGTAGTCATGTTGTCCCATTCATTTTATAAGGCCTGAATATAATGCTATTGTCAAAAAAGTGTTATGGTTCCTCAAAAACTTAAAAATAGATATTCATTAATTCCACTGCTGCGTATTTACCCAAAGAAAATGAAAACACTAATTTGAAAAGTTGTATGCATCCCTATGTTTATGGAAACATTGTTTGCGATAACCAAAATAGGGAAGCAACCTAAGTGTCCATGGACAGATGAATGGATAAAGACAATGTGTAATATGTATACAATGAAATATAGCTCAGCTATCAAAAAGAATGAGATCTTGCCATTTGTGACAACATTGATAGACCTAGAGGGTATTCTGCTAGGTGAAATAATTCGGAGAGAGACAAATAAATACTATCTTATTTCACTTACATGTGGAGTACAAAAAAAAAAAAACAAAACAAGTGAACAAACAGAATCATAACTACAGAGGACAAATTGGTGGTTGCTAGAGGGGAGGTGGATAGAGAGGTATGGGCAAAATAGGTGAAGGGGAGTAAGAGGTACAAATTCCAGTTATAAAGTAAATAAGTCACAGGAATGAAGAATACAGCATATGGAATATCCTCAATAATATTGTATTAATGTTGTATGGTGACAGAGGGTAACTACACGTACGGTAGCAAGCTTAGCATAGTGTATACAATTGTCCAATCTGAATTTGTATACTGAAAAACTAGTGTAACATTGTATGTCAACTATACTTCAATTATAAAAAAGGTATTAGGGAAAACAGTCTTTGAAAATATTGGGAAACATGTCAGCCAAAACATTTGTCCTCACACCTAAATTTGTAAAGACATTGGAATCCTTATCACCACAGTGTTGATTATGTCCTGTACACTATTTTGGAGCCTGTTTGGGGCATTCAGGGAGAGGCTACCTTGTCTAAGAAAGATCTAAATAAGAACATTCTAGACAGGAACAGTTGTAATATACAGTTGACCCTTGACCAACATGGTTTTGCACTGTGCGGGTCTACTTTACTTACACATGGATTATTTTTGGATACTGTACAGTACTGTAAGTGTATTTCCTCTTCCTACCATTTTTCTCAATGTCATTTTTTGCCCTAGCTTATTCTACTGTACGAAACATGTATGAACCGGCTGTTTATGTTACCGGTAATGCTTCCAGTCAACAGTAGGCTATTAGTAATTAAGTTTTGGGGGATGAAAAATTATATACAGGTTTTTGACTGTACCCCTCCCCTGTGTTATTCAAGGGTCACCTATAGTTTTAAATATTCGTACACATTTCATAAGTAAGTGGATAACCATAACTTTAATAAGTCAAGTGTTTCAAAACTTGGTCCTAATTTGGAGAAAGGAAACAAAGCTACAATTGAAAATTGTATATTGTTTTCCTTATCTCTAATGGAGAAAGTTATACATCAGAAGCTAACTTTGAAAACTGTTGTAACCCTCTATTTTTCCTTTCTTCAAAGAGATTTTCTGAAATCTTTGTGTGCATATGAAAATAAATAAGTGTTTTAGTCATAATACAGATAGCAAAATATTTTTACTCAATTTTTTGCCAGTAGAATTTCCACATGACAGTAAGACAGTCCCACTTTCTTCATTTTATATGTATTTAAGAGTCAGTCCTGAAAAATTAATAGCAAAAAGCATTCCTTCAAATTTTGTTTTTCTAAAAGTGAAAAAATGGAAAGCCCATTTTAAGGAACTATTCATTAAGGTAAAAAACTGATTAAACTTTCATAAATGGCAGTTTTTCTAATCATTTCCAAGTAATAATTCAGTATACAATATGATTCTTGTTTAAACTTTTTTGTACCAGTAAGACCAAACATCACGTTTCAGAGATTATACACATTCAATAGATCAATATTAATTGTGCTTTTTATCAGATTCACTTAAATAGTATTATATATATATATATATATATGTATATATATATACATATAATATGCACATATTATATATATTAGTATAATACACATAATGTATTATATATATAATATACGCATATTATATATATGTATACACACACGTGTATATGTATACATATATATAATATATATGTATTATACATACATATACACATGTATACATATACACGTGTGTGTGTGTGTGTGTGTGTATGTATCTGTTCTCCGTTATCTAAAACTAAAATAAAATAGGTAGGAATTTATTTTATTCATGTGATAGTTTTTCTATTTAAGCAATCCCTAACTTTGGTTTGATCTCTACAAGTATTATTTCAAGACCACATGTCGTAAGCTATATATAATTCCTACCATGTCTTGTTTACCTTACACATTCTAAATAATATTTGGCTTATTTCAGATGCAGCGGGAGTTGGAAAAAGAATAACCAGAGCACTAGAAGAAGGTATGTTGCCAAAATGTATGAAGTTAGATATCATTGATTTCTGAACTAAACTATAAATAGTAAATGGCATCCCTTTCCATTGTTTGGATAATAGATACTACATTCACATTTTTTGTACATATCTAATAAAAAATGTAAAAGCATGAGCATAATGAAGAACACACTTCTTCCTCATTTAGTCCTCATGTTTCATAGCTCTTTTAAAATCTCCCACAAGTCTAGGGGCACCCAGGTGGCTCAGTCGGTTGGGCGACTGATTTCAGCTCAGGTGGGTTCAGGCCCCACAGAGGGCTCTGTGCTGAAAGCTCGGAGCCTGGAGCCTGCTTCAGATTCTGTGTCTCCCTCTCTCTGTGCCCCTGCCCGCTTATGGTTTGTCTCTCTCTCAAAAATAAACGTTAAAGAAGTTTTTTCAATCTCCCTAAGTCTATATATCTGTTATTATTTCTGGCGACAATCTTCCTTCACTGGTGCCATCCCTGTGGAACTGTCAACCCGCACAAGTCTCAGAAAAGGTGTGCTTTATCAAATTGTTTCTGCTAGTGATAGAAGACCCAAAAATCCAAAGTCGTCTTAGTAATGCTTGGTTAAGTAATTAGAGGTCATATAGCTGTCACTTGACAGGTAACGGGTTTCAATCTTCACTCATGGACTTTGTCATTGCTTTTGCCCTTGGGTAAAACTTCAAGTTCCTTAGCATGGAATGAAAACACCCAAATCAGTTTGCTTCTTGCCAGATGATTCAGCCTTGTCTCTCACTATTTGCCCTACTCTGCTGCTTTGCTCTAGCACCTTGTCAAACTAAATTACTCATAATTGCACAAGTGTTCTTCCTCACTTCTAGCTCTTTGTATGTGCTTCTTCCCTCTACCTAGCATACTTTTTCCTTGTCCTTCAGGTATCAGCTGACATATCACTTTCACCAAAGAGCAGACAATATTGACACAAAACTGGGATGTCCCTTCCGTATGTTCCAGTAGTGCTGTGTTTCATACCTGTCACTTACATCTGTTTACTTGGCTCTGTTTGGAAATGCCTGTTTGATTTTTCAGTTTATAGTTTATGATTGTTCAGGGTGGACTGTGTCCTCATCTTGTAATTTCACCTTGTAATGAAAAAACCAGAAACTCTGATATGTATCCACAATAGCATTCAGTGTGCAACCCTGAGCAAAATATATTTAATACTAATCTTGGGTTTCATATTGCAGTTGTACGTAGGTATTTTTCATTTTTCTTAACATCATAAAGGCCCCAACTTTCTTTTTTTCTTTTTCTTTTTTTTTCTTTTCTTCTTCTTTTTTTTTTAATCACTTGTAGTTGAAAATTATTTTGGAGAAAGAAAATAATTCTTTCTTTTCCTTTTCAGCTGCTACCGAATTTGAATGAGGATCCTGTAGAAATCCTTTAGTATCTACTGATGATTCAATTATAAATCAAGATCCTGTATGGAAAGCATCACGAGAATATGTACAGATTTTGAACAAAAATTATATGATTTGAAAAATAAATAGAAAAAATTTACTGGATGCTTTCAAAACATTTTAATTGTTTCCCAATTGAACACAATATACAGCAAAGTCTTGATTAAAGGAAAATGTTTTTGTTTCATATGTGTGTAATGAAAATCTTTATAATATTTTAAACTATGTTTCTTGGCATCTCATTAACTTTTAAGCACATTTTGTACATGGAAACCAGCACTAGAGGGTTTTACATACATCAGACTGCTCCACTACCAGCGGTTTGAACAGCACCCAAACAACCAAGTTGTCATTAATACTTCAGTAGTGTTCATGGATGGCTTTTTGTATTTTCCAATTTTTATGACTATATGTGGGCCTAAAGATTTAGACATTATTTTGATGTATTCCTGCTATGGCTATTGACAATGTTTGTCATATTACATTTTTTTTTATAGTGCCATAAAACCTATCTATGATTTTAATTGTAAACACTGATTCGTAGCTCTTTCCACATGGAGAAATAAGATTTGCCAAAGGCTTTTCACCTTTCCTAGTTATTTATTTATTTATTTTTGATTTGCTTTTTAGAAACAAAGTTAGAGAAAGTAAAAATTAGAGAAAAAAAAAAGAACTCCCCCCCCCGCCCCAAAGCCATTTGCAAGTAAATTGCTAATGGGATGCCTGATTCCTGTAGCATTTAAATCCTACAAGTCAGTACATTCCACATAACTACCATACAACCTTCACAATCAGAACATTAACTGTAATACACTGGACGCTTGAACAATGGGGTTAAGGGCTCTGACCCCACCCTCCACAGTCAAAAAGCCATGAACAAATTTTGACCCCCAAAGACTTAACCACTACTACTACTACCAATAATCTTTTGTATATGTATCATACTCTATTCTTAAAATAAAGCTACAGAAAAAAATACCATGAAGAAAATTATAAAAGAAAATACATTTCCAGTACTGAAAAAAAAAAATCTGTGTGTAGTCAGTGCACCCATTAAAACTGTTTTGTTCAAGGGTTAAGTATAATTCTATCATTTATTCCTCATAATTCTTTTTAAGTTTGGTCACTTATCTGTAGTATACGTTATACCAAGGAAGGTCCTGTTCAGAGCCATGTATTGAATTCAGTTGTATGTCTTAGTCTCTTTCACTCTAGAACAGTTCCTTTGTCTTTCCTTGACTTTCATGACTTTTAACCTTTTGACGAGTAAATTCCAGTAATGTGGAATGTCTTTCAATGTGGATTTTTCTTAGGTTTCCTTATGGTAAAATTCAGACCATACATGTTTAGCAAGAGTATCACTACAACCTACTCTTTGCATCCTATCATGTGACCTACAATTTTGATTTGTCCCCATAATGGTGATGTTAATGTTGGCCACCGGAGGTAGTATCTGCCAGGTTTCTCGCCTGGAATGTTAACTTTCCACTTTCCAATTATTTAGTATTTTATGGGGAAGTACTTTGAGATATGTAAATATCTCCTTTCTCAGACACCCTGTGCCAGGCCACCTCTTCTGCAGGTGATTTGCCCCCTGCAGGTTCTGAAAACCCACACTGGGCTATTCTTCCCCTGTGCAGATGCCTCCCTACCCTGTTGAGTTTGTGATACTTCATTATTCTATACCATTCACTTTTCAGGGATGCTGTCACTTGAGCTCCAACACGGTTCAGGGTGACCTTACCGCACGTAATGCCTTCCCCATTCTAAGCTCCAACACCTCACTCTGGACCCCAACTCCATGCCTCTGTTTCTAGGACTGGGAACTAAAGTGTTGGGGATGAGAAAGAAGAAAGGAAGGAAGGGCTCCACAGGTCTTTTATAATCAACTTGGCAAGCTCTCCAAAGCTGTTTCTCATTGGAATTGCATCGAATCAGTCAACAGTTTGTAAGGAAAGACATTTCTTATACTGATTTTTCCAAACACCTAGTCTTTTAATTGTCTAAGCTTATTCCCCACAATATATTGTTTCTTACTCGAGTGTTTTATCTGCAGATTCCTTTGCATTTGGTACATGCAGCGACATATAATCTATAAATAGTGGCATTTTTGTTTCCAATTCCTAGAGCTTTCATTTTTTTTTGTTTCCTACTATAAGAATGATGTTGAGTAAATGTGAGGATAGTGAGTGTTCATGTCTTCTTGAAATTGCAACATGTAAAAGTAGTTTCCTATAACTATGTAGATAGTGGGGTTTTTAAAAGTTTATGTCTTATTAGTCTCTTAGTTTGCTCTTGCCATTTACAACAGATCACCATCAACACAGCGCCTTAAAGCCACACACATTTATCTCACATTTTTATGGGCCAGAAGCTAAGCAATGGCTTAGCTGGGTCCTTTGTTCAGGTTCTCACAAGGCTTAGCCAAGGTGTCTGCTAGACTGCGCTTCCCCATTTGGGTGCTTCAATGGGGAAGAATCTGCTTCCAAGCCCATTGAGTTTGTTTTTAAGAGAATTTCCTTGTGACTGTATGACTGGACTCATTTCCACAGCTCTTTGCTAGTTGGAGGCTAGTTGGAGGCTTAGGTCCCAAGGGTTCCCAGACACTTGTCTTAGTCCTTTTGGGCTGCTCTAACAAAATGCCATAGGATTATGAAAAAGAAAGTTTTATTTCCACCCTTCTGGAGGCTGGGAAGTACAAAATTAAGGCACTGGCAGATTCAGTGTACAGCGACGGCCTGCTTCCTGGTTCATGGACTCTGGTCTTCCTGCTTGGCGCAGGGCCAAGGGAGCTCTCACAGCCCTCCTTTATAAGGGCACTAATCCCATTCAGGAGGGCTCCACCTTCGTGACTTCATCATTTCCCAAATCCCCCACTTCTAAATACTATCACGTTGAACATTAAGAGTTAACACATGTATTCGGGTGAGTGGGGACACAAATATTCAGCCTAGAGCAAGGCTGTTCCTTGTTCTTGGCCACGTAGACTTCCTCAATATAGCCGCTTAGTTTCGGAGGCCAGCAAGGAGAATGTCACTTCAGAGAAGGCGCAGTCCTCCTTGGAGGGTGTTCACGTGATTAGATCAGGTTTGCCTAGCATAATCCTCTTTTGACTGACTCTGAATTAACTGAATTATGTCTGCAACATTCCTTTACATTTGCCATATTCTAATAGCTAGAGTCAAGTCACAGATCTTAAGAGAAAATAATTATAAAGAAAAGGTGACAACACTAAAGGACAGATATTATGGGGTCACTTAGGGTCTTTCTGCTACAAGTATATTAAGCAAGTTCCCTTATAATACTAGTTTTCTAAGTTCCGTCATGAATGAATATGGAATGTTAAAAGATGTTTATTTCACATCTATTGAGATAATTATTTTTAACTGTTTATTTTTAAGAGAGACCAAGGAAGCCAGCAGGGCAGGGGCAGAGAGAGAGGGAGAAAGGATCTGAAGCAAGCTCTGCACTGACAGTGGTGAACCCAATGCGAACAACACGTGGGGCTTAAACTCACATACTGTGAGATCATGACCTGAGCCTAAGTTGGATGCTTAACCGACTGAGCTACCCAGGCACCCTGAGATAAGTTTTTAAAATATTTGTGAATGGGGGGAGAGGCCAAGATGGCGGAACAGCATGGAAGTTTTGTGTGTGTCTCCCATCCATGAAATACAGCCAGGCCAACACGAAACCATCCTACACGCCTAGAACACTGATTGGAGGACTAACACAACAGTCTGCACAACCCAAACCACAGAATTCAGTAGGAATTTACCCCAAAAGAAAGAGCATGAATAAACAACAGCCAGGGATTTAACCAACACAGGTACAAGCAAGATGTCTGAACCAGAATTTAAATTCACGATAATAAGAATATTAGCTGGGGTTGAAAATAGATTAGAATCCCTTTCTGCAGAGATAAAAGAAGTAAAAAATAGCCAGAATGAAATTAAAAATACTATAACTGAGCTGCAATCACGGATGGATTCAGTGGCGGCAAGGATGGACAAGGCAGAACAGAGAATCCGCGATATAGAAGACAAACTTATAAAGAATAACGAAGCAGAAAAAAAAGAGGGAGCTTAAGGCAAAAGAGCACAATTTAATCAGATAAACCAGTGACTCATTAAAAAGGAACAACATCAGAATCATAGGGGTCCCAGAAGTGGAAGAGAGAGATATAGGGGTAGTAGGTTTATGTGAGCAAATCATAGCGGAAAACATTTACGAAACCTGGGGAAAGACACAGACATCAAAATCCAGGAAGCATAGAGGACCCCCATTAGATTCAACAAAAACCGACCATCAACAAGGCTTATCATAGTCAAATTCACAAAATACTCAGGCTAGGTGAGAATCATGAAAGCAGCAAGGGAAAAAAAAATGTTCTCTGACCTAAAAGGGAAGACATATCAGGTTTGCAGCAGACCTATCCACAGAAACTTGGCAGGCCATAAAGCAGTGGCGGGATATATTCAGGGTGCTGAATCAGAAAAATATGCAGGGGCACCTGGGTGGCTCAGTCGGTTAGGCGTCCGATTTCAGCTCTGGTCATGATCTCGCGGTCTGTGAGTCCGAGCCCCGCGAAGGGATCTGTGCTGACAGCTCAGAGCCTGGAGCCTGCTTCGGATTCTGTGTCTCCCTCTCTCTCTGCCCCTCCTCTGCTCATGCTCTGTCTCTGTCTTTCTCTCTCTGCAAAAATAAACATTAAACAAATAAAATAAAAAAATAAATGCAGCCAAGAATTCTTTATCCAACAAGGCTGTCACTCAAAATAGGAGAGAGAAAAAGTTTCCCAGACAAACAAAAATTAAAGGAATTTGTGACCACTAAACCAGCCCTGCAAGAAATTTTAAGGGGGACTTTCTGAGGGAAGAAAAGTTGAAAAAATATATACATACATACATACATATATATGCATATATATATACCAAAAGGAACAAAGATTAGAAAGGAGCAGAGAACACCACAGAAATTCAAAGTGTACAAGCATCATAATGGCAATAAATTCATATCTTTCAGTACTCACTGTAAATGTCAGTGGCCTCAATGCTCCAATCAAAAGGCATGGGGTAACAGAATGGATAAGAAAACAAGGTCCATCTATATGCTCTTTACAGGAGACCTAGTTTAGACCTAAAGACACCTTCAGATTGAAAATAAGGGGATGAAGAACCATTTATCATGCTAATGGTCAACCAAAGAAAGCTAGAGTAGCCATACTTATATCAGACAATCTAGACTTTAAAATAAAGACTCTATCAAGAGATGCAGAAGGGCATTATGTCATAATCAAGGTGTCTATCCACCAAGAAGACCTAACAATTGTAAACATTTATGCGCCAAATGTGACAGCACCCAAGTGTGTAAATCCATTAATCACAAACAAAAAAACTCATCGATAGTAATACCATAATAGTAGGAGACTTCAACAGCCCACTCACAGCAATGGACAGGTCATCTAATCAAAAAAAAAAAAATCAACAAGGGAACAATGGCTTTGAATGACACACTGGACCAGATGGACTTAACAGATATATTCAGAACATTTCATCCTAAACAAGCAGAATATACTTTCTTCTCCAGTGCACATGGAACATTCTCCAGAATAGACCATATACTGGGACATAAATCAGTCCTAAGTAAGTACAAAAAGATTGAGATCATATCGTGCATATTTTCAGACCACAACATTATGAAACTCAAAATCAACCACAAGAAAATATTGGGAAAGGTAACACATACTTGGAGACTGAAGAACATCCTACTAAAGAATGAATGAGCCAACCAAGCAGTTAAAGAGGAAATTGAAAAGTATATGGAAGTCAATGAAAAGGATAACACCACAACCCAAAGCCACTGGGACACAACAAAGGTGGTTATAAGAGGAAAATATATAGCAATCCAGGCCTTCCTAAAGAAGGAAGAAAGATCTTAGATACACAACCTAACCTTACGCCTTAAGGAGCGGGAAAAAGAACAGCAAATAAAACCCCAAACCAGCAGAAGACAGGAAATACTAAAGATTACAGCAGAAATTAATGCTATCAAAACAAACAAAAAAACAGAAAAAAAAAACAGAAAAATACCAGTCGAACAGATCAATCAAGCCAGAATCTGGTGCCTTGAAAGAATTAACAAAATTGATAAACCACTAGCAAGTCTGGTCAAAAAAGAAAAAAGGAAAGGGCCGAAATAAATAAAATCAAGAATGAAAGAGGAGAGATCACAACCAACACAGCAGAAATAAAAACAATAACAAGAGAATAGTATGAGCAATTATATGCCAATGAAATGGGCAATCTGGAAGAAATGGACAAATTCCTAGAAACATATACACTACCAACACTGAAACAGGAAGAAATAGAAAATTTGAACAGACCAATAACCAGTAAGGAAATTGAATTAGTAATCACAAATCTGCCAAAAAACAAGAGTCCAGGGCCAGATGGCTTTCCAGGGGGGTATTCTACCAAACATTTAAGGAAGAGTTAGCACCTATTCTCTTGAAACTGTTCCAAAACATAGAAATGGAAGGAAAACTTGCAAACTCTTTCTATGAAGCCAGCACTACCTTGATTCCAAAACCAGTCAGAGACCCCACTACAAAGGAGAACTATAGACAACGTTCCCTGAGGAACATGGATGCAAAAATTCTCAACAAGATATTAGCTAACTGGATCCAACAATACATGAAAAGTATTACTCACCACGACCAAGCGGGATTTATACCTGGGATGCGGGGCTGTTTCCATATCTGCAAAACAATTAATGTGATTCATCACATCAACAAAAGAAAGGGCAAGAACCATATGACCCTCTCAATAGATGTAGAGAAAGCATTTGAAAAAATACAGCATCCTTTCTTGATAAAAACCCTCAAGAAAGGAGGGAGAGAAGGAGCATACCTCGAGATCATAAAAGCCATATATTAACAACCCAATGCTAATATCATCCTCAGTGGGGAAAAATGGGAGTTTCCCCTCTAAGGTCGGAACAAGAGAGGGATGTCCGCTCTCGCGGAATACATTCCCTGTATTCTCTCCCAGCCCTCAGCAGTCGGGGCCCACAGGTCACCACCTGGAGCTCCAGTTCCGTCGGCCCTCAGGGCTGCTTTAGGGCATGAAAATAGCTGGGGAGGCCTGTCCCAGGCCCCAGGTCACTGGGCTGAAGGGGATACTGGAGATCATACTCACAGCTGGGCAGGAACACTCTTCCCCACTCTTCCCTGTGTCTCCAGGACCACGTTTCTGACCACCCCCAGCCCTGCTGGCTTCTGCCCCCACCAGTCCGCATGGCAACAGCCCCCAAGATGGCACTTCCCGAGGACAGAGACCTTGGGTCATTTTTCTTTGGTGTCAGAGCCTGGTACTTCCTTAGTGGGTGTCTGTTAAACACTTGCAGAATGAATTAACCAGGTGTGCCCGGAGTCCCGGCAGGATTACACGCTGTCACAGCCTCAAAGACCTGAGTTCACATATGACAGAGATGCTCACGCTGTGTGTGCGTGCAGGTGATGTGCACAAAACACGTGCTCAAAAACACAGACACATCACACCCTCAAGTCAGCAGATCTGTGCCCCTGGCACCTAGCCTGGGCCCTGGCACTTGGCTGAATAACAGCTGATCGAATGAATGGGTGCTCTGTACTAGGTATAAGGGGGAGATGGAGATCGAATCCTCACCCAGGATCAAGGCTCAGCTGTGATTCCAAAGACCATTTCCACGAGGTCGAACTTGACTACATTGTAGGAAGACCCCCTGGAAAGGCACTTCGGGGCCGGAGTCAGTAAGGAAGGCAATCAACAGTGCTACACACCCACCTGGGCACCCGGATGGAGGTGAAGCAAATAGCCCTAGGACCACCTCTGGCTGGGAGGGGCAGAGGGCAGCCTGGGGTGGGGTGGCTTTCCAGGTGGAGGTGGGAAGGCGAGGGCCCTGAGGTCTAACCCACATGACAGAAAGGACAGCAGAGGTTTGAATGGAATTCTGGGTGTGCTACATCCCAGTAGTCCCAGGTCTGGACTCTCTCTGACCCAAATTCCGAGAAAGAGAGACACACAGGCTAAGCTGTCTGCCCCAGGTGCGCCTGTTCTGGGGGATGGGCCCGGGGCCAGGGTCCCTCTGGAAGCCACTGATACTTGGTGACCCCAGAGTCTCATGAATAGGGAGCTGGCTGCTCTCAGGGCACCTTTTCTTAGACCTCTCTCCTTTACACGGTAACTTCATTTTTCTGGTTATAAAGGTTTCACCTACAACCTAGGAAATGTGAAAATCACAGCGAAAGAAGGGTAATATCACCCACCATCCCTGGGGCTAATATTTGGGCCTAAGTTCTCACAGGCTTTTTTTCCCGTACACCTTCTTGCTGGAATGAGCTATCGATGTGGATTTCCTGCCAGCTTTTGGACAGCAAGCATTTTCTCTAAGGAGCTTTGTCCTCCACATGGGAAGACCGAGTGCAGACCTGAGCCCTGGGGACTTTGCTCTCCTGGGCTTCTTCCCATCCCCCTCAGACCTGACCTGGATCCTGCAGACAAATGCTCCAGCTGGCGACCGGAGTGGGGGAGGGGTACGGCCACATAGCCCTGGGCTCTCCTCTTACAAGCCACAAAGGGGCTACCAACCACTCCCCAGGGTGCTCTGGGTCAGTCCCAAGCACCTTGGGCCTTCAACCGTCCCTCTGTGAAATGGGCATGTTTGGCTAGCTATCTGGCCTCAAGGTTCCCCAGCCTGGTCTCCTCTCTGGGCTGCAGGGACAGTCGCCTGAACTGGGCTGCACCTTACAGCTGCTTTCCCTGTCCGCTCCGCTGGCATCTCAGACCAGGCCCTCAAGGTTCTCAGCATCTTGTGGAGCAGCCAGATGGAAATCCTGGCAGGGTGGTTCAGCCTGGCCCTTGGGGTGGGAGTCAGGCAGGGCTTCCTGGAGGTCTTAAAGGATGAGCCAGCACCTGCCAGGAGAGGAGGGGAAGGCCACTGCAGACAGAGGGATAGCATCTGCAAAGGCCCAGCGGCGGGGCGGGGCAAGGGTGGGGGAGGTGTGTGTGGGGGAAGCCAGCACCTGGATTCTAGTCTGGGCGGGATGCTGGTGCATTTTGCCCTCCCCACATGCCAGTGCCTGGAGGCATACCACAGAGTCTGTTACATCCCCCACTGGTGGCTGCAGGACCACTGCCCCTACTCAGGTATGGTCTCGAACTTCCATGACAGCAATAACACGCCAGGCCCCACAGCAGTCCTGGACACCCCTGAGAAGGGGTTTGCCTGTGGGCCCTTTGGGGCCAGGCTCTGTGGTTTAATGGCTCTGACAGAGGTCATCCCGCACAGACAGAATGCCCCTGCCCCATTCCCTGGACCTCTCCGCCATGGTGGAGGAGTCTCACACCCTCTGCTCTAGTCCTAATGGCAGATATGACCTTGGACCCGTCACCCACACCCTGTAGGCCTTGGCTCAAAGACTGGAGATTGATCTGGGCTATTCCAAGGTCCAGATGGGACCAGAGCTGGCTCTGCCTGAACTGACCACAGGGGTTCCCAAACACCTACTATGTGCCAGAGCCCCCAACACTGCCTCTTTGTTTCTCTCTCCCGCCAGCCCAGAGGCAGGATCTCTTCCCATCACCGTCCCTTAGAGACACAGAAGGCCCCTGGATGCAGGTTTTCTGACCCTGGGATGTAGGCATAGGTGAAAATGTAGAGCCACACCTCCAAGCCACAGCTAGAACCAACTGAGATAATGTGTTACTGCTTCATAAACTGTAGAGTGCAGACTCATTTATTTATTTATTTTTTTGCACAATGGGCAAGGCTCCGTTCTGCAGGACCCCTCCCAGCTGTGTGACCTTACTAAGTCACCTGTCTAGGGCTCAGTTTCCATTGAACGAAATAAGGATTACATCAGCACCCCCTCCCAGGGCTCCTGAGATACTGAAATGAAATAAAGCAAGAAAGCACCAGCCCCTCACTCCCATCCGAGCCATAAATGAGTTCGGACCATTAATATTCACGGTCCTCAGAGATGGCCCGGAAGACACCTTCTCCATCTTTTGCCTAAACCGGCCAATCTGCACTGCTTCTGGAAGTGGCCCTCACCTGTCACATGACCCAGCACCATTCATTAAGCAGTTAAGAAACAGTCATCAAATGCCTTTTGCATGTTAGGCAACGTGCCGGCCCCCAGAGAGTGCCTGTGCGCCCAGCCTAGAAGCCCCACCTGTCATGGGCAGCCCCCCCTTGTTCTGCCTTCCCAGGCCACCATCGCTCACTCACCATGATTCCCCCAGGCTGGGTGCCAGGCCCGGGTTAGCAAGAGTGGGGCCACGATCGACCGGTCCAGAGTATTACACAAGCTCTGTGGGGGTCTGTGGTCAGCTGGGACCTGTTTCCAGAAGGAAACAGCAGCAGCAGGTTCCTGGATAAAGGCAAATTGGGGCGTGGGGGGTGAGTATGGTGTGATGTGTGCAGTGCTGGGTTAGGGTAGCAGGGGGCAGAGGCTGAGAACACAAGTGGGGGCAGGGTCATAGGGATCTGGGTTAAGGGCAAGGGAGTCTCTTAAAGCAGCCTGAACTCCACTGGTCCGGGCAGCGGTTCTGGGAGTCTGCAGGCCTCTGTATCCCCAGGACAACATTTGAAAATCTGGGTTTCCAGCCCCCTCTCCCGTAGTGGGATTCTGACTCAGCGGGGTGTGGCAGGGCCTGGGAAGTCTGTATTTTCCCCAAGCCGCCCAGGTGAGGCTACACGGGGCTTCCAGAGACAGAGTCCCAGGACTATGGGGAAGAAGGGAGTGGCAATAAGGGCCATAAGGAGGGTGGCCTGGAGTCCAGGACACCAGTGACGTGTTTGTCTCGGGCGTCCAGGCTTCAGAGGCCGTTCCATTTTGAGTGACTGAGGGGCCTATCCAAGGGGCCCCATCTGGCTATGGGGGTCATACAGGCTGGATACAATCCCAGCCCCACCACTTCCCGGCCCTGAGCCCCGGGCCCCAGGCACCCTCAAACTGCCAAATGGGGAGAATAATAGTACCTGCTTCAAGGGAAGTTAGCAGGCATAGCTGAGATGATGCCGACAAAGTGCTTGGCCCAGCGCCCAGCACATAGTAAGTGCTCAAGAAATAGCAGCAAATTATTATGACTCAGAGGTCAAGGTGGGGTAGAACAGCCTGGGGAGTCATCCATTATGGGCCCCGGTCAACCAGAATCCTGGAGACTGCCACTGGCCACCTTCCCTTGCTCAGACCCCCATCTGGGCTGCTGCTTCTGGGAAGTTCCCAGCCTGCTAGGAGAGGGCAACTGGAGGGCAGACCCCGAGGAGGCCCCAGCGTCAGAGCAGGCTCTGGCCTCTTGCCTTGGCACCTCATCCTGCCCCTCCCAGGGGATTCCTCCTTCAGCAGGAGCCAAAGTCTAGAGCCAAACAGGCTCTAAATTCATAAAGCAACGGAGTAATTAGGGTGTGTGAATGATTATTTCCAACTTTATTTTTCTAGATAAAATGAAAATAAGTGGGCCAACAGAGGAATTTCCATTTGGGGCAGTGCAAGAAAACGTATTTTGGGACCCCGTTAACTTCCTGGGTTACAGGCAGTGCTGTGGGCCCATGTAAGCCCCACTCTGGACCACAGGAGGGTGGTCCACTACCCTTCTACCATTCCTGCTTTCAGCCCCACCCAAAGCCTCACTTCCCCTTCCCTTCTGGCAGGTGTGGCTAAGCAGGGTCCCTGTGACCATCCCTCCATGGTGTGAGGATGCCCTCTGGAGGGTCAGTCTCCTCCCACAGGGATGGAAAGGGAGGAGGAATGGGTAAAAGAACAGGGATGCTCCCTGGGGCTGAAAGTCATTCACTCATTCATTCCATTCATTCATTTAAGCTCCTATATGATAGGGACTCACGGCCTAGTGGAACACGCCACAGCAAACACACTGAAGAAAGAGAAGTGGTGCTCTGCCTAGCCCACAGCAAGGAGCCTCTCTGAACAACGAACGGATGCTAAAGCCGAGAGGCAAAAGATGGGTGGTCATTAACAAGACAGAGCCTCCATTCCCCCATCTGCAAAAGGGATTATCACGGTACCTCTATCATAGGTTGCTGTCCAGATGCAATGTCAGCTACTAATATTTTTATGGGCAGGCAGGGTGCACACGAGAGGGGCTGCAAGGCCAGAGAAACAGCAGAAGGGGAGGAGGGTCGGTGGGATTTGGGGTGGAGGAGGCTTTTAAAGGGTGACAGAGTTTCAGGGCACATAGGAAGAAGTGGGTGGAACAGACATTCAGGCAGAGGGAACAGCATAAGCAAGGGAATAGAATCTGACGTTTGAGACCCGTCTGGACCATTTCTCAGAGCTCTGTCAGGTTAATGCTTGGGATCCAGTTAGGTCATTCTGTGCAGACAGCCGAAACCAGGCCAAGGTCAAGAGGATCCAGAGCAGAAGTGACGCAGGGTCAGAGGTGCAGAGGTTCCCAGGAAGGGAGGACACCAGTCCTCCTTCCCCTCTGCCCTCCATCTCACCACGGGTTACTTATTCAGAGTGGTCTCTTGTCCTGGCCTCAGCCTGTCAGATGCCTCCCTCTCTCAGTACAGTATGGCCTGACAGCTCTCCAAGTCTCTGGAGCCTTCTCTCCTTATTCAACCATCATTTATTAAGCACCTACTGAATGCCTGGGTGCTAAAGCTGGCATGGACCACCTCCCACTGCGAGATGGTTAAGCTGTTGGTAGCCTCAAATGGGCCTTGCTGGAATATTTACACCATGGAAACCTGCCAACGCTGTTTATCAGCTACCTTTTTCTCCCAGAGGGCCTGTTGCCAGCACACCATTGCCCCCTGCCCAAGTAACGGACACAGAAAGGCAGGCCCCACCTGTAGGGACTCACACACAAGAGGAAGACCATAGCCTACTGGAGCAGGCTGTGTAGTTTTCCAGGACGCAGGGGTGAACTGGGAGACCCATTCTTGAAAAGGGGGCATAAATGCTCACTAGAAACTGAACCAAGCTGTTCAAATAGCACTAGTGTGCCTCGTTCCCATTTTAGAGGCAAGGAAACAGAGGCACAGAGAGGCAGAGTCACCAGTCCACGTTCACACAGTAAGAAGTGGCAGAGTTGAGATTTGAACCTGGGCCACTGGATCTGGAGTCCTTGCTTTTAACTTCTGCCCTTGACTGTCCCATGTGCAATTATTACAACGCCCAGGCCCCCATCCCCCCAACCCCAGCCCCCCACACACACCCCTAAGCAGCCAGCACAGTACTACGCAAGACCATGGAGGCCTGACTGGTTTTGCTGCCCAACTAGTTTCCATTCTCCTGGGGCTAAGGTTTGTGTCCTCTCCACCTGGCTGCCCATGACAGTGCCCCTCACAGGAAGATATTGTGTTTGCTGGTCTCAGTGTCTGAAGAACCTTCTGGAAGGGAGCCCTGGTCCCCCATGTGCAGGGCTAGGGCTGACTAGAAGGAAGGAGTGCATTGTGCAGCAAGGAGAACAAAGAGGCTTTGGCTTTGGGGAACACAGCAGGGTCCATTGAATGCCATGGTTAAGGTGCCCATAGGGGCACAACGAGGACCACCCCACCCCAGCCACCGCCCACTGCTTCTCTCTTCTTCCAGAATAGCATGAGCACACGGACTTGCAGTGCCCCCAGCCCTGGCTTCCCTGGGTCACATCCAGCCCTCACAGGATCCTCATCGCCACAAGGTAAAGTGAGCCTGGCCCATCAGCTGACATCAATGCCCCCGTTTTCCAGGTAAATATACTGGCACAGCGGCCAAGGATTTCCCGAGGCCTTCTCAGGTGCTGGGCTCCCTACACTCATCACCTCATAAAGACCTCCCCACAATCCTGTGGAGGAGTCTCCCGTTTGACAGATGTGGACACTGAGACTCAGAAAGCAGACTTGCTTGGGGTGGTCCAGCCACCGGCAGATGTGGGCCAAGCAGCCATGACCACAGCAGGGACCCTGGGCAGACTCCAGAGGGGCTGCTGAGCCAGATGGCAGCACTGCCCCCACCATCAGCTCCTCGCTGTCCTTGGGAGCTTGCTTGTGCCAGCTCGCTGGGATGGCTTGACACCTCACTTCCACCTGGCCCTCCTTCCCTTCGTTCACGTGGGTCACTCCCGTGCCTGACCACCCCCCCCTTCCACAACTCTCCACCCCGACCAGGCGCTCACATCTCACATCCTCTGCCCCAGCCATTCCCTCTACCTAGAGTGCCCTTCCCTTTAGTGCTGAGCAAGCCAACTCTTCCAGCAACTTCTCTCTCCTCCCTGGACTGGCAGAAGCTCTTCAAGACTTTCCCAAGACCCTGTGCCTATCTCCTCAGCACCCGGAGGCCTGGATCTTCAGTACCTGCCCTGCCCGGGGAGGTGACCCGCCAGTATCCACAACTCCCCATCAAGGCAGGTCAGGACTGGTGTCCCAGGAGTGGCAAGGAGTGCTATGGGGATGGGGCAGTGCCAGTTCTGGGGGGCCATGGAGGGGTCTCTCTGGGGTAGTATTCCTGCCCACAGGCCTTCTAGGGAGTCTTCCAGAGCCAGGAGAGTCACCTGACCTCCAGCTACTAGGGCTGGCTGAGACCCACCTCTGCTTCTCATGGCACTCCAGCTCAGGTGCCACCATTCTGACTTACATCCAGGCTCCCCTCCCCAACCCAGCTTCCAGAACTCATATTTGCAGATATTGATAGAGCCCTCTTCCAGCCAGGTTCCTTTCCCCACCCTGGGCAGTGCAATGAAAAGCACCTGAGCCTCGCCGCTCCCCCACCCCCCCGCCTCAAACCCAAGGAAAGGACTAGGGGTGCTCTCCCCACGCCCCTCCGCCTGACAAGCAGCCACAGTCCCAGCCTCCTCACCCGCCCTGTTCCAGGACCCCGCTGGAGGCTTGGGGAGTGGGGGACACAGCTCACAAAGAGCCTTTTGAGCCCCGCGCCTAGGGAACGCCCCTGCCCAGGCCTAGGGAAGGGATCTAAGGCATGAGGCTTTGCCCTCCAGGACCTGGGAAAGGTCCTGGGGCCAGCTTGTTGGGGGAGGGGGCATCAGAGCCCAGTAGTCTCCCTGGAATCCCGCCCCCACATCCTTGTCTCTATGCCCCCAACCCCTGGTCCTGGGGCTCCCACTCCAGCCCATAGGGTGACGCCCAGGGAGGGAGGGGGCTGTGGGAGCCCTGAAGGCTTGGCGGGGTGGGGGTTGCGCCTGGAGCCCAGAGATGGAGGCTGAGGGCCAGGAGTGCGGGGATGGAGGGGCTGCGGCTAAGGTCACCCTGGACGCCAGGGTCAACTCACCCATCTCCAGCCCGGTCTCAGCAGCGGAGGCAACAGCAGAAGCATCGGCGATGGCTGCGTGGCCCTCGAGGCCCCAGCGGGGAGATACTGGGGTCTGCTACAGCCTCTCACCCCATCTCGAGCTCCTGCAGAGTCTGGGGCGAGCGCAGGGCATCGCGGGCATCCCGACCCAGCGCCCGGCCCACATCCCCCTCTCACGCCCCCACCTCCACACTTTCCTGCGGTCCAGGCACTGCCACCAGGCTGCACCCTGGGACGCAGCGTGGGGGCAGGTCTCCCCGGAAGGGGCGTGTGGGACGAGAGGGGTGCGAAGGCGAGGCCTGAGCGCGGCAAGCAGAGGTGCCAGCTCCCGCCTGGCACGGAGGCTCCGGACCCCGCCCCACCCCCCCACCGGAGACCCCTCCCCTCCTTTCGCAGTGCCCAGCTGGGCCTGGAGGGGACATCGGAGCCCAATAGTCTCCCTGGCATCCAGCCCCCACCTCCCTGTCTCGACGCCCCCAACCCCTGACCCGGGGCTCCCGCTCATGCCCCTAGGGTCACTCTCAGGGAGGGAGGAGGCTGTGAGAGCCCTGACGCCGTGGGAGGGTGGTTGTGCCAGGAGCGCGGAGATGGAGGCGGAGGGCCAGGAGGAAGGCGTGGATGGAGGGGCTGTGGAGCGGGTTCCCTGGGATGCCAGGGTCAACTCACCCATCTCCAGCCTGGTCTCAGCAGCGCAGGAAACGGCGGTGGCGGCGGCGGAGGCGGCGGCGGCGATGGCTGCGCGGTCCTCGAGGCCCCGGCGGGGAGATGCTGGCGTCTGCTGCAGCCTCTGACCCCATCTCAGGCTCCGGCGGAGGCTGAGGCATGCGCCCGGCATCGCGGGCATCAAGGCCCCGCGCCCGGCCCATAGCCCCGCGTCCCGGCCCCACCTCCACCCCTTCCCGCGGTCTAGGCATGGCGGCCAGTCTGCACCCTGGGACGCGGCGCGGGGAAGGGGCCCCCCGGGAGGGGCGTGTGGGGCGAGAGGGGTGCCAAAGGCAGGCCGGAACGCGGCGAGCAGAGGTGCCCGCTCCCGCCTGGCTCGGCAGCTCCGGACCCCGCCCCACCACCCACCGGAGCCCCCTCCCCTCCGTTCACAGTGCCCCGCTGGGCCTGGGCGTGGGAGTGGGAGCCCAATAGTCTCCCTGGCATCCGGCCCCCACCTCCCTGTCTCGAAGCCCCCAACCCCCGGGCCCGGGGTTCCCGCTCCCGCCCCTAGGGTCATGCTCAGGGAGGGAGGGGGCTGTGGGAGCCCTGAAGACGTGGGGCGGGGAGGGTTGTGCCGGCAGGGCGGAGTTCAAGGCGGAGGGCTAGGAGTGCGTGGATGGAGGGGCTGTGGCGCGGGTCCCCCGGGACGTCAGTGTCAACTCACGCATCTCCAGCCTGGTCTCAGCAGCGGAGGCGGCAGCGGTGGCGGCGGCTTTGGCTCCGCGGCCCCCGCTGCCCCAGGCTGGGAGATGCTGGCTTCCGCCACAGTCTCTAGTCCCATCCCGGGATCCGGAGGCGGCTGCAGCGGGCTCCTGGCTTCTCGGGAGTCGCGGCCCCGGGCCCGGTCCCTATCCCCGCCTCACGCCCCCACCTCCACCCCCTCCCGCGGTCCAGGCACGGCCGCCTGGCTGCACCCTGGGCCGCGGCGCGGGGGAGGGGCCCCTCGGGAGGCGCGCGTGGGGCGAGAAGGGTGCCAAGGCAAGACCCGAGCGTGGTGAGCAGAGGTGCTGGCTCCCGCTGGGTTCTGTGGCTTGGGACCCAGGGACCCCGCCCCACCCCCCACCGGAGCCCCCTCCCCTCTGTTCTCTGCACCGCGCTGGGCCGGCGTCGGAGCTGTGAGTACCCTTGACAGTTAGGCCTCTGTGGCATGCGCAGTGGTTGCCTCTTCTGAAGTGCGCAAGCGCGCTTGTGTTTGGTGGTATTGCTTGTTGCCGGTTACTGAGAAGTGGCAGCTACCCAAACGCGGATCCTCACTGCTGGGGTGTTGTGGCCAGGCGGGTTTGGCCTGTCTCCGGCGCTAGTGTTGAGCTCGGGAGGTAGTGGAAAGGGAGGGCGGGGTGAAGTCTCTGTGGAGCCCGCAGGCTTCACAATGAAGAGGATTTGGGGGTTCGGGAGGGAGAAGGGCATGTCGCCCTTGGGCTCCGCTTCTGGCTTGCAGAGGCAGGGCAGGGGCGTTGGGCAGAAGAACAATGGAATTGACAACTTGCTGCTGGGTTACCATGTCCAAGACAGAGATCTCAGAAAGATCCACAAGGCTGCCTGTGTGGGCAACGCAGCGCAAGTGCAGCAGATTCTGTTCTTCGCGGAAAATGGCGTGGATGATAGAGACAAGATGAACAGGTAATAGGGGCTTGGAGGCTGGCAGGGAGGAGGCGGGACGGACCTGGGAGAAGAGCACACCTGGCCTAGCTCTATCTGTGCATCCGAGCCCTCCCTCAGGGTGCTGGGTTCTCTTCCCTCCTGAGATCCCGCTGCCCCTCGGTCGTGGGAACCCTACGTGGTCTAACACCAGGCCGACAGCATGAGCGGCAAAAACAATGTCTTCAGCTGCCCTGGCACGTACTTGTTAATTCCTGAATAGACCACTTGACTCTCAAGTTTGATGTGATTTACCCAAATTTCAATAGTTATACACATGAAATTAAGTGTTGACAACATGTTGTTGTTTTTTTTTTTTGTTTTTTTTTTTTTTTTTTTTTTTAAATTCTTTTTTCAACATTTATTTATTTTTCGGACAGAGAGAGACAGAGCATGAACGGGGGAGGGGCAGAGAGAGAGGGAGACACAGAATCGGAAACAGGCTCCAGGCTCCGAGCCATCAGCCCAGAGCCTGACGCGGGGCTCGAACTCACGGAGTGCGAGATCGTGACCTGGCTGAAGTCAGACGCCCAACCGACTGCGCCACCCAGGCACCCCGACAACATGTTGTTTTTAATGGACTCATTTTCATACCATTGTAAGGGCTGAATTGTACTGTAGGGCTAACGCTTAGCTTGAAAGTAACAACTTTGTTCTGACACTGAAGGTCAAAAGATAACAACCTTGCTTTTATTCTTGTAAATCATACTTCATACTCTTGTGGCTCAGGCTTTACCAATGAAGGGAACAAAACCTCAAAAAGAGCATCAGAGACAAGGTCAAGGAGATCCACTGGTTGCAACTTAGCGGCAAAAAGTCTAAAATAATTACCTCATTCGATAACTGTCTCTGACTCATCTGGCAACTGTTTCTAACTCATCTGGGAACTGTTTATCTGTTCTGTTCCCAGATAATGATAAAACGATGTGATCGGCTTTAAAAACTCTGTAAACTGGCTGTTCGGGCCACACTCTTATCAAGAGTGTTGGTCCCAATGGGTTGGCCTTGCCTCTCATTGTAATAAACTTTGTTGCAACTTTCACTGGTGCCCGTAGCATTGTTTCAGGAGTCGCGTGGATGCAACACCATAACGTCATAGAAAAGTGCATAATGGGAGAAATAATTCCTGTAATCAACTTCTGGGCTAGAAATTCTTGGGACAAAATCCAGTATCCAGTTTATGTCTGTGTACACTTAGGTATGTATGCTATTTCCTGAGGGACCTTGGAAGGACATTTTCAAGTGGAAGATGGCTCTGAATAGGAGGACTCCTTTTTCTCAAAATGTGTACCCTTCCTGTATTTGTCAGTGTTAGGTAAAGCAAATGAAAGCATCCTGGTTTTAAGAATTTTGAGCTACACATGCTCTTCTTGTGATGTCATTAAGGAAATTTTTGGACTCACTATCTTGTACATCTGAAAGTGATAGAACACTGTATGTTAACAAACTGGAATTAACCTAAGAACTTATGTTTTTGTATAGGAGGTAGATTTGCCCTTCCAGATATCAAAATGTACCTGAAATTTCCACAAATTATTCATTTACAAACAGCTGAAAAGACCGATAAAGGAGTGGTGCAGAGTAGAACATGACCAACGCTCAAATATACATAAGACTTTTGAATTTGATACTGGTGACATTTCATATTAGTAGGAAAAGGTGAATTATTCATAAGTAGTGGAGAAACAGCCGATTTGGAGAAAACTTGTTAGAATTTTATCTCCCTAAAATAAGTTCCAGATGGGATATCAATTTAAAAATTGTAATATGCAAAATAAGAAAAGTGACAGAAAAAAATCCCACAAGTGCCTATTTACCCATCTTAAGAATGACTTGAAAAGCAAGACTTTTGGGGGGTGCCTGGGTGGCTCAGTCAGTTAAGCCTCTGACTCTTGATTTCGGCTCAGGTCATAATCTCAGGTGTTCATGGGTTCAAGCCCTTCGACGGGCTCCCTGCTGTCAATGTGGAGCATGCTTGGGATTCTGTGTTGCTTCTCTGTCTCTCTCTCTCTCTCTCTCTCTTTCTCTCTCTCTCTTTATCTCTCTCTCTCTCTATTTCTATCTCTCAAAAAAAAAAAAATTGGGGCCCCTGGGTGGCTCAGTTGGTTAAGCGGTCTGACTTTGGCCCAGGTCATGATCCCATGCTTTGTGGGTTCGAGCCCCGCTTCAGGCTTTGTGCTGACAGCTCAGATTCTGTGTCTCCCTCTCTCTCTGCCCTTCCCTTGCTTGCACACTGTGTCTCTGTCTCCCAAAAATAAATAAATATTAAAAATGTTTTTTTAAATCAAGAATTCTGGAGATTGATTTAGCAACATAAAAAACTAAAAGCCTCTATCAGAAAATAATATTATTAAAATAAAAGATAATGCACTTGCAAATATTTACAACATATTTGTATCCGACAACAGAATCTATCTTCGTTTTACAGAGAAGTCTTTGAAATCAAAACGAACAAAAACCTGTAATTTGAAATCGTGCAAAGTATTTCTTTGCATATCTACAAGGGACCAGTGGACATAGGGAAATATACTGTCCCTGGGAAAAAAGAAATTTAAGTGAAAAAGGGACTGAAATACGGTTTTCCGTCTACAACCTTTGTGAAAATAGAGTGATGGTGCTTATACTGCCGCTTAAAGTTTAAGTTGTTTTCGACTTTCCAATAGACAATTTGGTGTAAGTACCACATTTAAAAAATATGTATTCCTTTTACCCATCAATTTTATTTCTACTAAAATATCTTTAGGAAATCACTAGAGATAAATGGCATACATTTTGCTTTTCTCAGCACTATTTAAAATAGCAATGTATTAAGAAGAACTCGTATAATGGCTTTTATAAGTAAATGTCATTACATCCATAAGATGGATATGTGATCATTGAAAGTGGCATAGATAATAGATATACACAGAGATGCAGAGCTGTGCTTTAGTTGATCATTAAGTGAGAACAAAAAACAGTGTGATCATAGGTACACACAAGCAGTTTTATGTTAAGCCCAAAAATGCACAAAATGTGATGACATTTGTTATTTCTGAGCCTTTGTATTTACATGCATTTTTCTTTGCCTTCAAAGAAAATCTGTGCTTTCTGCAGGAAAAGGTGTATAAAGGTCCTATTAAAAGTTTATTATCAACAGAAAGGGTTTATTGTCGTTGAAGTAATCCTGGAGAAGAGCAAGAATATTGATCTTATATACATAAAAATAATTTCTCACTTTGTGTTAAAAAATATTTTTGGATGTAAAATAAGAAAAGTGAGTTAATTAAAATGTTTTTTGAGCATTGGCATATTTGGACAACTTTTGGCCTCTTCAGAAGTAAAGGGAGTATTTTTATTTGCACTTGTAGATTTTATTATGCATATATTAAGCATATACATATGTTTTCTGTTATAGGTAGCTTTATTACGTGTAATAGGTAAATGATTTATATTAATCATGAAAATAAAATATATTAGTTGTGTCCTTGTGAAAAAAATAAGACCTAGCAGATATAAGTTTACTGTTTCAGAAGTATGCTTTCCTTTATATACCTTTTCTTTAAAAATATTGAACTCTCCAAATGTATTTATCCACTCTTTCCATCCATTTATCACCTAGAACCTGCACATATATTATATAGCGGAAATACTCTACCCAAGATCCTTTTGTTCTCAAAGACTTCATTTTGCACAGTATGAGCAAGAGGAGGAATTTTATTTATTTATTTTCTAAAGATTTTTTTTTAAGTTTAATCATTTATTTTTTGAGAGGGATGGGGTGGGGGTGGGGGTGGGGGGAATGGAAGGACAGAGAGAATCCCAAGCACGCCCCGTGCTGAAAGCAGGAACTTTTGCAATACACTTTTCAAAGAGTCCCAGCACGGGGCTTGAGCCAGTGAACATGAGATCGTGACTTGAGCCCAGATCAAGAGCTGCACGCTTAACAGACTGAGCCACCCAGGTGCCCCAGCTTTTATCTTGTTTACTTTATGTTTTAAGTGTTATTTATTGTTGAGGGTGAAAGCATGAGCAGGGGGAAGGGGAAAGGGAGAGGAGGGACAGAGCATCTAAAGCAGGCTCTGCACCAGATTTTATTTTTAAGTAATCTCTATACCCATCGTGGGGCTCAAATTTACAACCCTGAGATCAAGGTCCTATGCTCTACTGACTGAGCCAGCAAGGCACCCCTAAGATGAGAAATTTTACATTGAACTATTAGGACTTAATCTCAATGGGAAGTTTTCCTCCTTCCTTTCAAATTTTCTGAAGATAGGAAATTGTAAAAGATAACCTTTACCTTACCTTCTGAAATTTATGAGAGTAGTAACTACTAATATTGATCACTGGAAATACTTGATTTTCGTACAATCTGTAGACCTCAATATTTAATAAAATGAGCTGTTCCTAGTCATTGGAATCCTGAGTTTCCTGTGGCTTAAACTTTCTTGAGAAGCAAAGTAAGAAGTTCTTAAAAATGTTTTCCTTTTGTTAATTTTGTCCTCTTTTCCTATAATGCTTTTCAGAACTAAAATTTATTTAAGTGCCAATCATATGACTAGAACTGCAATAGACCTATTGTATATACCCTCATTTCACATAATGGAAGGCACCAAGATTCTATGCTGTCCCACTATTTTATATACCAATTACTTTTTAAAGTCCTGCCATTTTCAGTTGGAAGACATTTTGAGTTATAAATTGCATTCCAATGTCAGAGATATTAAAATGTGACAAAATGAGCATGTTAGAATCATTGAAATGCAGTATTCTTGCTAATCCTTAAAACATGTCTGCAAAGTAGGTGTAATTGTATCAAGGTACCTAATTGAAGTGTTGTTTATGTAAAGCAGTAGTAATGATAAAAATTATATTATCCAACAACTATTGAGATGTTATTTGTGCTAGGAAGTGTTCTAAATACTTGCATAGATCCTCATTTAAGCATCACAACGAGGTCTTGTGAGATAACTACTCAGTATTTTATTTTATTTCATTTCATTTCATTTCATTTCATTTTATTATTAATTATTTTATTTTATTTTATTTTATTTTTTTAATGATCTCTACACCTACTGTGTGGCTTCAAACTCACGACCCTGAGATCAAGAGTTACATGCTCTTCAGACGGAGCTAGCCAGGTGACACGAGACAACTACTATTTTTATCCCCTTTTGTTGAGGACATTGAGGATAAGTCTAAGCAATAGCTAGTGAGTGACAGAGTTAAACTAGGATTCAAACCCAAGTGGAGCTGAATCCCGATGTCATACTCTGTCTCTTCAAACAGGCTGCTTTTTTATTAGTGTGATGAGTAATCACTACTAAACATTGTACTTTCTCCATAGGAAAACTGAACCTTTGTTTTGGAGGCATAGGAATAACATGCTACTTAATGTTTACAAATTCTTGAATTAACTGCAAGTTTTGAGAGAGTGCACTATCATTTCCTAAAAAGTCCTCTCACTTTTTTAGGACTGCTCTCTATTTGGCCTGTGCCAATGGCCATCCAGAAGTGGTGACCCTCCTACTAGAGAGGAAATGTCATCTTAACCTCTGTGATCATGAAAACAGGACAGCTCTCATGAAGGTATGTAGTACCAGCTATGTCTGCCTGAGATAGATTTGATGTCATTACTTAGAATGCAAATGAAATTATTGCCTTGAAACAAAACGAGGTGGTGAAACCTTTTGGCATGCTTAATTTAAATTCTCAGAATTTACACTCTGTTTCTTGGCATATCACTGACAGGCCGTACAGTGCCAGGAAGAGAAATGTGTAAACATACTATTGGAAAATGGTGCCTATCCAAATATTAGGGATGTGAGTGGCAACACTGCTCTCCACTATGCGGCCTTTGGTGATAATATATCCATAATAGAGAAGCTGCTGCTATATAATGTGAATACTGAAGCAAGAAATAAGGTAAATAACAATTTATACAATATTTGAAATTTTATATATATACATGAATATGTTAGCCTCAAAATGTTTTATTTCACACACACACACACACTCACTCACTCACTGAATTCTATACATCAGGCCCTGTCATCATGGAAATAACTCCAATGCCAAGTCAGGGAGGGCTAGAAAAAGGTAGTGCCCACAGAAAGGGCAAAGTTGTATCTCTCAGCCACTCTTCCACCCCAGAAAGAAAATGTTTCCATTAGTGCCTACAAGTGGATGGTAGTCTCAGAGCCTGTAAAGGACTAAAGGTCTAGAGGGGAGTGAGGTGATGATGGAGGCTGGGTGCAATGCAGGGGCTTAGGCAAGGGGTGCTGCTGGGGATAGGTGGGAGGAAGAATGGAGACCCAGACCCAGCAGGGAGAGCTTGGATGTGTGCAAGCAGAAGGAGAAAGCAGCAGGTTGTAGGTGCTAGGCACTGCAGGCCCCGGTGCTCTGAAGATGAGGGCATTGGGGTCAGGTCATGTCTTGACATCCAGCAAAGGCATCTACTTGTGTTGGTAGCCACTCGGCCAGCCATGTACCATGTTGGGGTGTCCCACTTCAGAGAGTAGCTCCTGCTCAACCTTGTGTAGCTCCTCAGCAGGGTTGTAGCTATACATGGGGAGTAGATGATGGCCACACTTGCTGGCCCACTTTCCTTTTCTTTGACATGCATTACCTCTCACTGCTGAAGCCCCTAGAGGAACACCCTTGGTTGACACGGGCAGGGTCAATTTTACGTATTTGGAAGTTCAAGGATTCCCTGAATGAAAATATTTGGCAATAACTTATTTATCTAAGATTTCTTCCTTCTTCCTTCCTTCCTTCCTTCCTTCCTTCCTTCCTTCCTTCTTATTATTTTTTATTTATTTTTGAGAGAGAGATACAGAGACAGAGACAGAACAAGAGGGGGAGAGGGGCAGAGAGAGGAAGACACAGAATCTGAAGCAGGCTCCCAGCTGTCAGCACAGAGCCCAATGCAGGGCATGAACTCATGAGCCATGAGATTAAGACATGAGCCGAAGTTGGATGCTCTACCAACTGAGCCACCTAGGCACCCCTAAGATTTCATTTTAAATGAGGATACTTCTAAAGAAACAGAGAATACTGCTTTGTTTTATGTATTTATGGCAAATATTTATGAAAACAATATATTTGTTAAAGGTAAAACTTATTTTGTTTTCACATATTTTTCCCATCCAATTTTTTTTTATTAGTGAAAAACAACACAGGAAAGCAAAATTTGCCCTAGGATTTGTATTAAAACTCAAAGAAAACAAATGCATTTTACAATAAAAAACATTGCTGCTGTTGACAAGTTCCTATTTGATAAAAAAGTGATTTATAAAAATGGGATTTATCTTTTATTGGCCAAGGCTTAAGAGAAAAAAGGGGAAAGGAGGGAGCAGTCAGAACTAAGTAGGCCAATTTGGAAATTTGACAAGTGAGAGAAAATAACAAGAAGAGGCTGTTTGTTTTATTGTTTTTTTTTTCCCCTTCAGTTTATATGTTTAGTCAAGGAGTCTTCAATTTTTGAGGGGAATAATTGTTACTTAGGGAAAGAGTGAGTTGCAAACCTGCCTAGAGACCAAGTGTAGGAGGACTCAGAGGAAATCAGATTGGCAGTGAACAGGTGGTTGATTAAGTGGGCAAGGAGAAGAAAGAACAAATAATTAACTGTCATATAATCCTATTCTGGCAGAAACACCCACTTAGGTAAGAGTCTAAACTCTGCTCTGAAATCTAGAATATCTTGATGGGAAGTAAGAAGTTTAAAAGTAATGAAATCAAGTTGCATTTTGACTTTACATTTAGTCCCTGTTCTACCTCTGCTCAGGGAAATTAAATGCAATTTTGATAAGTCATTCTTTTGGCTAAGTCTTCAAATGATAGAGGGAGTTGGCCACATAGATGAGACTGATGTGATTGCTGCACCAGCTCTCAGCTAGAATTGTGGTGGTGAATCCCCGTGCCCTGGGGAAGTTCCAATTTTTTTTTTAACAAGCCTAAACTCTCCCCTGAAGAGTTTGAGTAAATCTAGTAACATGTATACATAGACATGGATATTTAGAAATATTTTTTTTGAGACTGTGCTACAACTCTTGGTTAAGAACTACTGGGGTGTGTGGGTGGCTCAGTCGGTTAAGCGTCTGACTTCAGGCTCAGGTCATCATCTCACAGTTCACAAGTTCTAGCCCCGTGTTGGGCTCTGTGCTGACAGCTTAGACAGAGCCTGGAGCCTGCTTCATATTCTGTAGTCTCCCTCTCTTTTTGCCCCTCCCCTGCTCGTGCTCTTTCTCTCTCTTCCACAAAAAGTGGACATTTAAAAAAAATTTAAAAAAGCTAACTACTGAATGGAGGGGTACCCAGGTTGTTCAGTTGATTAAGCGTCCGACTTCCACTCAGGTTGTGATCTCATGGTTTGTGAGTTCGAGTCCCACATTGGGCTCTGCACTGATGGTGCAGAAACACATGAGAGTCTCTCTCTCTGCCCCTCCCCCACTCGCTCACGCTTGCTCTCTCTCTCTCTCTCTCTCATATTCATAGCCATTTGGTTATTACAAGCAGTGTTTTCCTGATTGCAATAGGAAAAATCTTGAATCTTCTTTATTAGTTGAAGCTATGTGACCGACTGTCTTATGATGTCTGTTAAATTCATATAGCCCTGGCATAATCCAAATGGTAGTTTTAAACATGGAAATGTAGTTAGTGACAATACAGTTGGGAATTGTTTCCATAATTTAGTTTCAGCATAGTTGTGAACTAATTTGTCTATTTGATTAACAGTCTGGGAGAATTAAACACAGATAGATTGCAGTTTTAAGAAGCATTGGAAAAATTCTTAAGGTGTGTGTTACTAGTCTTTTTGTGGTGATTCTTTTAGACAGAGAGAGCGTGAGTGGGGGAGAAGGGCAGAGGGAGAGAGGGAGAACCTCAAGCAGGCTCCAAGCTCAGTGCCAAGCTTGATGCAGGACTCAGTCCCACAACTCTGGGATCATGACCTGAACTGAAGTCAAGCGTCAGATGCTCAACTGACTAAGCCACCCAGGCTCCCCTCTTATGAGTCTTAATAGCAATTGTTATTATGTGTTGGGGCCTAAGTTTTTGCTAAAACGTGATACTGATACTTCAGGAAAGATTTCCATACAAATATTTGCTTTAGGCACAACCAAAATACCCGTGGGCTATTGACTAAATTTGGCCCCTGGATGTGTTTCGTTTCCTCCATAAATTGAGTCAACATTTAAAATTATGACACTCATGCAGAAATCTGGATTTCAGACTTTTCTTATAGAATCATACCTGGTACTTTGAGCCCATACTATTGTTTGGTATGCATTCCAGCGGCTGACCTTTTTATATGAGGTGTGTGTGTCTCCAGTTTGCTACTGTCCCCACTTAGGTTCTTCACTTACTCGAGTCACCTACTTTGCCTCCATAAGCATTGTGTTTACAATTACTGTTTTATTTTATATATATATATATATATATATATATATATATACACACACACACACACACACATATATTTATACACACACATATATACATATATATACACACACATATATACATATATATATATATATATATATATATATATATATGACTGTGCTAATCATATCTCTTTTGGACACAAAGAAACCTTGATAATTTTTTTTAAAGTTAATTTTGACAAAGAGAGAGAGAGAATCCCTAGGAGGCACTGGGTTTGAACTCATGAATCATGAGACCATGACTTGAGCTAAAGTCAAGAGTCAGATGCTTAACTGACTGAGCTACCCAGGCGCCTCTGTTTTACGGTCTATTTTGATAAAGATTTCAAGGTTTTCAAGGCAATCCATATTAATTTATAATATATATTTTGTATTTTATGTTAATGTCTTCGGAATAGGATTGAATTTTCCAAGTTAGACTTTCTAAGTTGTTTTTGTATTGTATTCATTTTTTTAATGTTTATTGATTTTTGAAGGAGAGAGAGCACGTGCATGAGTGGGGGAGGGGCAGAGAGAAAGGGAGACACAGAATCCCAAGCAGGCTCCAGGCTGAACTGTCAGCATAGAGCCCAATGCAGAGCTTGAACTCACAAACCATGACATCATGACCTGAACCGAAGTCGGCCTTTTAACTGACTGAGCCATCCAGGTGCCCCACAAGTTAGTTTGAAAACAAGACACTTTTTCTTTCTGTGTACTATAAATAATCGTATTCCTGGGGTGCCTGGGTGGCTCAGTCAGTTGAGCGTCTGACTTTGGCTCAGGTCATGATCTCGCTGTCTTTGAGCTTGAGCCCCTTGTGGGGTTCTGTGCTGACAGCTCAGAGACTGTAGCCTGCTTCGGATTCTGTGTCTCCCTCTCTCTCTGCCCCTTGCCCGCTCATGCTCTGTCTCTCTCTGTCAAAAATAAATAAACATTAAAAGAAACAACATTTGAATAATCGTATTCCTATTGGAATATTTGCAAACCGTATTAGATTAATCATGGTTACAGTTGAATAGGTTATGCCTATTGCAAACAATATTCTCTTTCTCTTCAGAATTGTTCCCTAAAAATGCAAATAATGTAGTCACTTTCATTATGCTAAAAATGATCTGTATAAATCAGTGTTTGAATTTTTATTGATAAGCCATTATATTTTTATTTCCGATTTAGTTTGCCTAAAATATAAAGTAAGTAGCTATTCCAGTGGAAACTGGAATACAACTAGAATACAAACAATTTTTTTAGAAGTAGATACGTATTAGGGTCCCAGGATTATTATAATTGACAATAAAATTTCATATGGAGCTTCCTAACAGTTAAGATAAAAATTTAGCATTTTATAATAGGAGAAAGCCCATGGGCTATTTAATACTAAGTAATCAAAGTTCATTTGAAGCTTAACTCTTGGAGTTCTGAGCCCATCTCCTTAGTGACCCATTTGGAGCAGCGATGCCTTATGTTGACATCTCGGATGTCAGTGGATCCTGATACCACTGACAGAAGACAAGCAAGTTTGTATAACTTGGGGAAAAGCTTCACCTTTATCGGAAAACTCTCCAAACTATATCCCTGAAACTCTGATTCCTCAAATGTGAATGTTTGCCACAAAAAGGATTGTCAAATGGGGACTGAGCAGATTTACATGGATTTCTGTAATGCCAGACATATAATGCAGTTTTATAATATTTCTCAAACATAGATGATCATGAAATCTTTCCATTGGGACATAGTACTTACCTTCTGGCAAAGTAGGTATTCTTTGGAAGATAATTTAAGAAACACTACTCCAGAGATCATCATTTAGGTTATTAATTCAGTAAAAGTACTTAAAGCATATACTGCTGTGTTTTGGAGTTTGGAGATACAGAGATAAGAAATAGCCCCTGCTCTCAAGAAGCTCTTGGTTTAGATAGGGAACAATAACTACAGTATACCATGATAAGTACTGTGATAGAAGCAACGATCTTGGAACCAGTGAGTGTTTGAAGTGATTTTGGGAGAATGACTTCATATAATCTATTGAAGAAGGTGGAGAAGGGCTATTTTATTAAAAAGAATTTTTAATGTGTATTTCTTTTTGAGAGAGAGAGAGAAAGAGCGAGGGGAGAGAGAGAGAGAGAGAGTGAGAGAGAGAATCTGGAACAGTCTCCAGGCTGTGCGCTGCCAGCATAGAGCACAATGCAGGGATCGAACTCACAAACCCTGAGCTCATGACCTGAGCTGCAGTTGGTCACTTAACCAACTGAGCCACCCAGGTGCCCCAGTGGAGGAGGGCTATTTTAAAGAGAAGCAGCAGCAGGTGAAAGCACAGTGGTGGGAAGGAAGAGGCCATTTTTTATTTACTTTTTGTATTATATGTTTCAGTTTAGAGGATCTTTTGTATGTTTTAAAATTCCGTATGGAAAGGTGTAATTTTGTAAATTCTAAATTGTTTTTGCTCTTTTACAGGATAACATCACACCACTTCTAGTTGCCGTAAATGAAAACAAACAGCAAATAGTGGAAGTTTTAGTAGAAAAGGCAGCAAATATACATACAGAGGATAAATTAAAAAGGGGCAGTAGTTTTCTTTTCAACCTTAGTATGGTTCTAGAGTGGTAATAATTATTCAAGTCAGGAAGATTAACTTCAGAAGAAGAATATTAATTTATAATTATATAGTGAAAAATGTAAACACATCACCAGTTAGGCAGAAAGCAATTATTCTGACTGGGCAACATGAAGAACAGGGTATAGCAGAATTCATATGCCTTGATGATGTTGACTCGTGTCATTTGCAGTGTTTATTTTTAAGTAGGTTCCATGTTCGCCGTGGAGTCCAAAGCTGGGCCTGAACTCATGACTCTGAGATCAAGACCCGACCTGAGGTCAAGCGTCTGATGCTTAACCAAATGAGTCACCCAGTTGCTCCTGCAATGGTTTTTTTTGTTGTTGTTTTGTTTTGTTTTGTTTTTTCTGCCACATGATTTTGTGTTAACTAAAGGGATTTCATTTTAGTTTTATAAAGGATGGACTCTCAGCTCTTAATTTACTTAATGGCACAATATTGGCCTTCTTAACCCATTTATGGTATTTTTTAAACTTCTACTTCATAGAGGGACCTGGATGGCTCAGTTGGTTAAGCATCCGACTTTGGCTCAGGTGATCATCTCATGGTTCGTGGATTGAACCCCACATCAGGCTCTGTGCTAACAGTGTAGAGCCTGCTTCGGATTCTCAATCTCTGTCTCTCTGTCTCTCTCTGTCTCTCTCTCTCTCTGTCTCTGCCCCTTGCCCACACTCTCGTGTGCACTCTCTCTCTTTCTCAAAATAAATCGTAAATAAACTAAAAAAAAAAAAAGAACTTCTATTTCATATACATTTTTCCTTCAAAGATGTATATTGGGGTGCCTGGGTGTCTCAGTTGGTTACGTCTATGACTTTGGCTGTGATCATGATGTCATGGTTCGTGGGTTCGAGCCCCACGCCGGGCTCTGTGCTGACACCTCGGAGCCTGGAGTTGCTTTGGATTCTGTGTATCCCGCTCTCTCTCCCTCTCCTTGCTTGAGCTCTGTCTCTCAAAAGCAAATAAATGTTAAAAAAAAAAAGATGCATCTTAAACATAAATAGGAGTTGTTGTGTCTTTTGGATGACACTTTTCTTTAAATTGCTTTTTTTTTCTTTTTTGAGTAAAACTGATGTCGTTAGGTGATCTCTAAGTGATGATTAATTACTATTACCAAGTCTCATCAGGTTTTATCCTTTTTCATGTCCAGTATATGTATTTTTGATTTTATTTTCAATTGGTAGGAGTAGAAAAATGAAAGATAACTTTAACTGTATAGACTTTTCCTTTAATGAGGATAAGTTATAGGTGGGTGATAAAGAAAGAAGAGATGTGCTTTAGATTCACACAAGACTAGGTTGATTCATAGCTTTCCTACTGGCTAGGTGTTGTGACCTTGGGAGTGTTACGTATCATCACTAAATATGTTTCCTGATATGAAAAGGAGGATAATAATATATCCTTCAAAGGTGGTTGTGCGTAAATCATATTTTATATACATAGCATTTAATTTAGTGCCTACCATATGCTTATCAGCATCGTTAACTATAATTATGCCTATTTTGTTAGCATTCGCATTAAAATATTATCATTTCAAGCCTGCAGATAGTTTTTATACTTACTTGACCTCTAGATGGCTTTGAAGTGCACTGTATCAGATGAAGAAGACATGGGGAATTATTTTTTTTTAAATCTTTACCTATTCAGATAAGTGACCTAGCATAGTTTCTTGTTTATCAAACGACTCTAAATTAGCAACTCTATAATACATTACCCAGGTGGGACAAGAAGCTTCCTTTTTGTCCCTTCATTTTAGTCTTGGAGATCATTTACACAGATGAACACTGAAACATGTAAATGGTCGATTCTGAACAGATAGGCAAGATATTAACCTGATAAAGTATATCAAATTAGCTGTTTAAATAACTCTAAATTCCTAAGAGTGAAGTTATCTCTGTTATTTTAGAACAGCCTTCATGCTTGCTGTAAATTATAACTCAACAAATTTAGTCAGGCCTCTTCTTCAGCAAGGTATTGACCCCTTTCCTCAAGATGTATATGGATGGGCTGCAGATGAATATGCTTATATTAAGGGTTTTAATATGTAAGTGTTTGTATTAAAATGCTAGTTATTACTAAACTGAGGCTTAAAATAATTTAACTGTTAACTTCGTATGTAACAGATGGGATTTCGTAGTTTGGTCTGGCAGTTTTGGAATAGCAGTCGGTTAGTCCACAACATTAGCCAGAAATCAAGCAAAGGACTAGACTAGTTGGAAGTAGGAATGTGTGCAGGATTCTTTATCTCAGGACTTTTGAGACCTTTATCCTCCAGGATCCTAACCTTATCCATTTCATTTCAAGTATAACCCCTCTGCATGGGACACAAATAATGTTACATCTGTGTTTTCTAACTAGTAACTTGGGTCTTGAAATGTTCAGTTTTGTAGAAGACCTTCTACTTTCCTTTGAGGGCTATCTCCTGTACTCTGTCCCTTGAATTTTCCAAGAACCTAAGGAGCACCCTAAGACCAAAGAGACAGTCCTCTTTCACAAGTCATTTGGAGGGGAAAAAAGGACATCCTGATCATTCTACAGTTTCCTTTGATTCTGTTGCTGTGGCATTGCTGTTGAAACTGGTGCTGCAGTCTGGTCGTGATTGACCTTTACTCCCAGTATTCCCTTGCTGATCCAGTTTTCAGTCTTCATGGTGTTCCACACTTAAATTTCAAAGCTACAAAGTTTCTTTGTTCACTGCACATGTACATATGCTCAGCAGCTATCCCAAAGCACCAGCACCCTGTTTGGGCAGCTGGGCCTCCTGGCTTTTGCCATACACCCCTGTCCCTCCACACTCAAAGACCTTATGTGGAACCCATATCTTAGCCTAGACTTTCCTTATGAGTTACCCTTTGAGGATCTTGTTTGTCTTTTTTTTTTTTTTTTTTTTTGCCAGAAGATGTTAGTTGGGACCATTCTAAGCTGTCAGAGAGGTTCAAATGATGCTGCAGGAAGAGATCGGACTTCCCTTTCTCCTTTGTTACCAGATCTGTACCCCTGCCTTTTTTTTAAGTAGGCTCCATGCCCAGCGTGGAGTCCAACATGGGTCTTGAACTCACGAGCCTGAGATCAAGACCCAAGCTGAGATCAAGAGTTGGATGCCCAATGGACTGAGCCTCCCAGGTGCCTCTGGACCACCGCTTTAAATCCTGTGGAGCATCTTTTCTGAAGTCAGGGAAGGTCTTATCTTGCCCTTCCCAGAGTAATGAGCATCACCTAAGAGGCCATGGCCTGAGAGGCCATGTTTTGGGTATAATATCTCATTAAATCCTCTTATCAACCTTGTAAAATAAGGCAGTAATTTCCCTTGTTTTATAGAGGGAGATTTTGAGCCAAAGAGAAGTGGCTTCTCCAAGAACAAATAGCTATAGGTTATAGAGCTAGAACTTCTGAGTTCCAAACACTCCATTCTGGCAAGCGAATTCTAATTATTCTCATTTCTATTTGATGTGTATTTACTTTTGATAGAGGGAGACGGAGTACGAGCTGGGGTGGGGGTGGTTGCAGAGAGAGAGGGAGACACAGAATCCGAAGCAGGCTCCAGGCTCTGAGCTATCAGCACAGAGCCCGACGTGGGGCTCAAAGCCATAAACCGTGAGATCATGACCTGAGCTAAAGTTGGACGCTTAACTACCCAGGTGCCCCTGGCAAGCTAGTTCTAATTTACTAAGCTAGAATGCCCTCAATTCATGACTGGTTCATCTTCCTGTTTTTTTCTTCTTTAAGTACAGACTTAATGAAAAGCTTCTAGAACGTATAAATTTGAAGTATATGGGGTAATTCAAGTTTTGATATTTGCTCTGTTATTATTTGAAATACTCTAAGAATTTGATGTATTTGGTAAATGTTTTTTCATATCAGCGTTAAAATAGTAATATTATTTATCACCCTTTTTTATACATAGCAGTTAGAAAATAATTTGCCGACATAAAGAAGAAATCATGCTTAAAAATTCTTTGCAAAACAGCAATGCTGGTAAGACTTTACATAGTGAATTGCTCTTGGTGGTCCTAACATAAGTAAAGTCAGAGTAAGGGTGTTTTGATAAAGAAAGAACAATGAAGAAAAGAACACCAATGTGTAAATTGCATGCATATTTTTTTCTTTCTTAATTTCTTTCTTTATAGTCTAACGTTCAGAATTATTTATGAAATTAACTGTAGGTAATTGAAAATATGAGGCAGTATTATCTGAAAAGAAATTCATTATTTTAGTCATGACCCCTAAAATACCATGTGACATCTTTGTGTAATAAATATGAAAATGCTTTGTTAACTGTTTATTTAATTTTGAGAGAGAGAGAGAGAGAGCGAGCAGGAGAGGGACAGAGGAAGGTAGACAGAGGACCCAAAGCAGGCTCCACCACTGACAGCAGAGAGGCCAATGTGAGGCTTGAACTCGTGAGCTGCGAGATCACGACCTGAGCCAAGGTCAGATGCTTCACCAACTGAGCCATCCAGGTGCCCAGAGGAAAAAAAGATTTTTAAGTTAGTATGTTTTATGTTTCCTCCATAAGCATATTATAACAGATTGCACTTGTTATAAAAATGGATCTTGTATAAAATGTTTACAAATGGATTATATTTAGTAAGTATTGTTACCTAGTGATTTGTCTCATTAAAAAATGAACCAGCCCTAAAACTGGGAATTCTACAGTACTTTCCTGGTACCATAAAAAATTGGCAAATAATAAGAACTGCAAATCTTAGCTAGTGTGCAGCACTGCCAATGAGATTGTTTTTTACAGATAGCTTCCAGGAGTGCCGAAGAAAAGCAATGCCTTGTTGAGAGGCATATGTTATTACACATATTGTATCAACAAGGTCTCACCATTATCAACTTCACTCCTCATAAATCAAGACAGAATGAGAGGGGCGCTTGGGTGGCTGCGTCAGATAAGTGTCCAACTCTTGATTTCAGCTCAGGTCATCATCATCTCACAGTTGGTGAGTTGGAGTCCTGTGTCAGACTTCTCTGTCGGGCTCGTTGCTGACAGTTCAGAGCCTGTGTGGCATTTTCCTTTTTCTTTCTCTCTCTGCCCCTCCCCTGTACATGCATGCTCTGTATCTCTCAAAAAAATAAACATTTAAAAAACAACAACAACAAATCCAGGATGAGATATGTTGACTTCATTAGAACAATGTTTTCTTCTGTTTGTTGGAGAATTGTCATGACACTGTAATTTTGTTAGAATAAGATAATCTGTTGCCATTAGTCAAAATTTTATCTTCATAAGTATTCAAATAGGGCAACTTGGGCTCCAGAAATTATAATAACAGCACAAAGATGTTTCACAATCACACACACACACACAAATGCTACTGTTGCTCCCTAGTTGTGGCACCTAGTGCACTGTACAATCTGAAAAGTAGGAAGAAAACTTTAACTTGGAAGACTGTTACCAAAGGACTTCTGTAGGTTAGTTTTGGAAGTTACAGGAAAGGCAAAGATAGAACAGACAGCGTTTTGATCATTAAAGTGCTCATAACAGAATAGAGCTGTCCCTGCGGTTTTTGAAACAGAAAAGTTTCTGTGGTTTTTAAAAATAATTTTCAAAGGAATTAATTTTTATTCATGTCCATTTGTTCACTTCACATGTAACTCTTAAGTGCCTGTTAGCTACTAAGTGTTATCCTGTTGTAGAATACAAACATTCAAAAACCAGTCTCTGCACCCCAGGACTTTGTTGTTACCACTGCCATTTGTATTATTTACTCTATTTAGTGCTTACTAGGTGCCAGAGTCTCGTAGAGCTTATAATTATCATTGTTATTTTGTATTGGCATTTGTTCCAGTTACCATAAGTTCACGGTGAAGAATCCGATTTTTCAAAGACGGGGTAGAATCTACAGTAAGCGTGCAGAGTGAGGAGTTCAGTTTGCCAGATAGAGAGGCAGAAGGACCAACATTTGTATGTTTGACACTGTTTGTAAACTGTCACTATTACGTGCTTGGCGGAGTACACAGCAGTGCAGAGGCGAAGGTGTACGAGTGAACTTAGCAGGATTTATGAGCAGTTGGGTTTTGCTGGTAGAAAACGTGTGCTATGGGAATGGTTGGGAATGAGGTGAATACCTAGGTAAGACAAGCTTATGGAAGTTTGTTCGTGCTATAGAAAGGAGTAGATCTTACCCGATAGGCCTTGGGAAATTTCTTCAATAGAATGCTTTTAGTGGCAAATAATAGGTGACTTCTACAGTAACTAAAACAGTAGGAACCAGAAATGTTTTGATGGTTCACTGATGTCATCAGGATGCCAGTCGTCTCTTGTTCATTTTTGGAGTTGGTGGTATTTTTATTTCTCCTTTCTGGGGTGGCTGATTAGCAACAGCTCCAGGTATCATATTCTCACATGGCAACATCCAGTGGGTGGGAAGGACTGCTTTCCTTTAGGTGTTTCTTTTCGCTAGGAAGAGGCTTGCAGTAGACTTCCTCTAACATTGTAAAGACTAGGTTATGTCACATACTCATTCCTAAACTGGTCCCTGGTAAATCAGGTACTGTGATTAGCTTAGAATAATCTTTTCTCTTTTTGGAGCCAGGGTGAGGCCACCTTCTTTGTGTATGGAGACAGTAAATATCCAAATAAAGTTGTGATTCTCTAGCAAGAATGAAGAATATGGAATGGCTCTTAGGGAGGGAGCCAGCAGTATTTGATGCAGGGATTTTGGAGAATTTGAAGCAGAAGACTACTAAGATTAGATTTGAGTGGACACTCTGGTTATGGCATAAAATACAGATCACCAAGCCTTTTTCCTAAAGAGTCAGTGAATATTTTAGGTGATGTGGTCTCTCAGCTCTGCTGAGAGTATGAAAGCAGCCATAGCAATATGTAAGTGAAGACATGGGACTATGCCCCAATAAAACATTATTTACAGAACCAGATGGCAGGTTGGATTTGGCCTGTGGCCATAGTTTGCTGAACCCTCGTAAGGAGGATAGGTTATAGGAAACCACATAAAGAGACTGGGAGACAAAGGAAGCTCTTGTTTTCTTAGCCTAGTAATAGTCCTTTGTGAAACTTTCAGCTGTGTGGATTGAAAACGTCAGGGGGTTCAATTTATTCCATTAATTTCTTCTCCTAAGCCTTGTGTGTTTCTCATTTGTTTTGGTTAATTTTTTTGTTCATTTTAGAAATAACAATAATATTTGGTGGATTTTATTTTTCCCTGCGAAAATCATCAGTTAAGAACTCATGTTTGACTAGGGCAGTGGCAGGGGAAAGATAAAGCAGAGACCAAAACAGTATAGTTATTATGAATTTGTGATTCCTGAATATAAAAAGTTAGGGGGTGAGAGAGAACTCTCAGAAGATTCAGAGGTTTCCAGGTTGTGCCTCTGCATTTAAATTGGACATGAAGAATGAGTAGGACTTATCAGATGAACAGAGGAGAGCAGCAGGAATGAGGACACATTAATTATGACTTTTTGATTATTTCGGCAGTAACTGCCTTTAGTAGGTGAACTATATTTTTAATTTTCTAAGAAATTAAGGAAACGAAACAAACAGAAAACTATAATCAGTAGTATGTTTTTAAACTGGGTCTGATAGTTCTGTTTTTTCTAGAACTATCCCTGTTACTTCTTTTGATTCCGTTCTGCCAGAAAAATGAACTAAGTCCTAGTTAGTTGGAGTAAATTAAATGATTTTTCATATTTGAGAGGAACTTGTATATGGTAGAACATAGCGGCAACCAGCAGGATTCTCTTTTTTTTTGTTGTTTCTGTGTAAAATAAGAATGATGCTTGTTTCACACTTTCTGACATCATGATTTCATCTATTCCTTTTAAACATTTCTTCAAATGGATATGTAGGAATGTAGGAATTTTCAAAGCAAATACCAAGAAAAAGAGTTTCCAGGAAAGGTATTCTGTGACATAACCTTCTGACTGTTAACCATGTGTAAGACATCAACCCAAATAATAAAAATTTCATATAACGCAGTTGTGCTAGAGCCACCCCAACGACACCCAGATTTGATTATTGACTAGAAGAGCTCACAGACCTTAGCATATAGTTGTACTCTTGCGTGTGGTTTGGTATGGGGACAGGCTAGAAAGGCCAATCAGAACAGAGAAAAGGTGCATGGGGTGAAGGCCAGAGGAGACCAAGCACACGCTTCCAGGAATCTTTTTCTATGGAGTGAGCAGGATGTGCTAAATTCCTCCAACATCATATTAGGACAGCACAAGTGAAATGTCTGCCAGTACGAAGCTTATGGATACTCAGTGCCTGAGGTTTCATCAAATGTTTATCACACAGGCATCTTCTCCTTAGCATGTCCCCAAATTCCAGGTTTCCAGAAGGAAATCAAGTGTACGGCCTTAAGCACAATGATTGTACCAGCACTTAGGCAGAGTAAGCCACTCTTAACCAGCTAGGGAATGGTGGGAACCCTCCTTAAATCCAAGATCCCAGGGAACAACCAAGGGCCAGTCATTCAAGTAGGATGTTCTGAGGGTAGCCATCTTTGGCCTGCTGGATGAAACCTGTTCTGTATAGGAATTATAGCCCTGACGTCATTTTTGGTGGTGTCTTCAAATTTTATTTTACTAGCTAGTAATATGATGGTTACTATGGTACTGGTTTCAGTTTCATCATCCATATGAAGTAGGTATTTGTACAAAAATTACTAGGGCAATATTAGGTCATTATAATCTTTTTTTTAAGTGACTAAACTTTCATTATGATTCTTAGATACGATAAGCATAATGATTTTTGATTTAAAATTAGAATAAAATCTCTTGATTATATGCAAACCCAGGTTTGATTCCTATAGTGCTGAATCCCTGTTTATAGTTATAAGATATTTGATCATATTCACTAATTGTTTTCTTGCCTAAGTATACGAATAACTTTTGTATTTTTGTATTTTGCTTCATGTATTTTCATATACTTGCATATGGAAAACAGTTCCCCTATTTTGTTCCTTTGATCTCTATCTTAATTTTCAAGGTGACTGTATCACACGTTAATATATGGTAAGGGTAGCTTCAGTGGATACCGTGTTTTTTTGTTTTTGTATTTTACATTTAATGAGCCTTATTTTTTACAGCAGTTTTAAGTTCACAGCAAAATATAATAGAAAGTACAGAGAGTCTCTATATACCATACCATGCTCCCGTACACAGCTAACCTCCCCTGTTGTCAACATCTTGCATGACAGTGGTCCAATTTAATAGTATATTTTTTTCAGTTCCTTTGTCTAATTTTGAGGGAGAGAACATGCATGTGTGTGAGCAGCAAAGGGGCAGAGAGAGAGGGGAGAAAGGATCCTGTGATGTCAGCACAGAGCCTGATGCAGGACTTGATCCCATGAACTGTGAGATCATGACCTGAGCTCAGATCCAGAGTTGGACGCTGAACCAACTGAGCTACCCACACACCCTGACAACAGTGGTGCATTTTATATGGACACTAACTCATCATTTTCAGGCAAAGTCTCTAATTTGCATTAGTGTTCGGCCTTGGTGTTATACATTCTATGAGTTTTAACAAATGTGTAATGATGTGAATCCACCATTGTGGTATTGTGTGAGTTTCACTGCCTTAAAACTCTTCTGTGCTGTGCCCCTTTATCCCTATATTCACCCCAACCCTTACCTTCATAGTCTTGCTCTTTCCAGAGTGTCATATAGTAAGAATCATACAGTGGATATCTTTGAATGTTTAGAAAATTATACTTCCTCCGTAATTGAATGTGCGCATTCAAGATATTCTTTGCCCTTTTGTTTTGTTGCTCATCAGTAGAGGATCTGATGATATATTCCTTCCATGAAAAAAAGCATGATTTCTCTAGATTTGTGTCACCTAATGGGTAGGGTTAAGAAAAATGACATCATGAACCACTACATAGCACTCACATTGGGATCATCCTCCTCTGTGATGTACTGTGGGTCTAGATAGACTCTCTAGCAATGGAAGGAGACCATCTCAAGAGGTTAGAACTTTATCAAACTGGAATGCCAAATCCTTCTTACTTACCTTGCCACTGGAAATAAGGCCAGGGAGAGTCTGTTTGCTATGGTTTGGCCATGCTGCAAAGTACAATAGCTATAGACCACACTTTGTGAGGGGGTGTTTCATCCTAAACTGAACAGTCTCTACTGAAGGGCTGGGGAAGTTCTGCCATGTGACAGCAAAATAAACATACTCTCTTTTAACTCCTCTAGGAGTGGAAGTCCAGAAACATCATGCCAGTTTCAGTTTGACATTGTCAGCTCATGATAATCATTCTCCTAACGATACCATTTTCCTCCAGTGTCATAGAGTCAATCAGTGATGGTCATTGTAAACATCAGTTCACCTGTAGGTGTCAAATTCTAATAAAACCTATTCTTGCTTTTGGTCAATAAAGAGGATAAAGTAAAATTTCTTAGTGCTTTAAGCCTACCAATCATATAATTTCCATTCAGTGTAGTGTCGTTTCCAGGTGTGGTCCCAAAGCAATATTTTTTAACAAATCATAAGCCGTACACTTGTAATTTCCTCTATTTTTCGATTGTGGATTTAACATGAATTTTGCTTTCTTCCTTAGGAGCAGATAAAAGTACTGAGGAAGACTCTATAACCAGGTAGGATTTTTATGGATTTGTAAAAATGACATTTGTTGGGGCACCTGGGGGGGCTCAGTCGGTTAAGGGTGTGACTCTTAATTTCAACTCAGGTTTGTGAGTTCAAGCCCCACGTCGGGTTTTGCGCTGACAGCCTCCTTGAGATATCTTTCCCTCTTTCTGTGTGTACTCACTCTCAAAGTATAAATGAATGAAATGAAGTGAAACGGAAAATGAAAGGAAAGGAAAGGAAATGAATGAACTGAAAATTACGTGTTTCCTAAGGGAACGCAGAGAACAAAAGCAGTTGTTGAGTGTTCTACCCTGGACTAGACACTATATCCTATTCGTAACATCTGTTCAGTTATATAGTCATTGTATAACTTTGCAAAGTAGCTGTGCTATTGTAGCCTACTTTTTATTACTTTGGCAACTGTGGTTCAGGGAGGTTGATTACCCGCCCCATGATTCCATAGTTAATGAGTAGCTGACCTGGGGGTTTGCCCGTCAGCTTGTGTAGCTTCCACATCCATTCTCTGGTTCCTCAGCAGCACTGAGATGAAGATACAGATCCTAGGGCAGATCAACTCAGAATGTCAAAGGTAATGATGTCGGAACTCTAATTTAGGGTTTTCTTAAGAACCCAGGTTAGTCCAAGCACAAGGCCTCATATATTTGACCACTAGTGCTAACAAAAGTTATTAGTGCAGTGGTAACTAGTCCCTTGTTTTTACCATCCGAGATTTTAGGGTGGATGTCAGCTATGGCCATGGTGTCATGGCTTTTACATAATAAGCAAGATCTAGTCAGGCAGCACCTCAGATGTAGTGATATCCCCTCTTCTTGACACAAATGAGCATTCTGTAAGGGAAGGATATTTTATTGTAGACCATGTTATGTTAATTAAATTCAGCCTCTATTTCGAGGATATTGCTATATGATTCTGTGTTGCCTAAGTTCCCAGTCTGGTTTCCCTTTAGGCTAGTACCCTTGACAAGTTCTAGGAAGCTTTTTCTTTTTTTGGAGATTTTTTTCCCATGACTTTTCTGTACTGTGTTTTTGCCTTTTGACTTTCTTCTCTGGTTTTCTTGGTATTTCTTTTTTTTCCATTAATTTTTCTACTTCGGCCAGCTCAGGACTCTCCATTTTTCCAGATGCCAAATCACAAGCACTTAGAATCTCAAGATTTGGGGAACCTCAGAGATTAATTCATCAAAATACCCTCTGGTACTTCAACCTATGTTTAACCTCCCTGTCCAATGGTTGTTTCCATGGAGAATTTGAAACTCAAAAGAGATTGAAGTGACCTGTTTGGATATGATAAGTGACAGAAATGAAATTAAAATTCGGGTTCTTTCTTTCTTTCTTTCTTTTCTTTCTTTGTTTTTTGTCTTCATCTTGCAGGAAAATGTTTTAATAATAGAAAGCTGGGGAGTGGGTCTAATGAATACAATGAAGGAGAGTAAGAGTCGAATTAGCAGAGGAGACCAGGTTTCAAGAAGAACATCACTGATTTGGATAGGAATAAGAGTTTTAGAAAAGATATCAGAATATGGGGGTTTATGCCAAGTGAGATAAACGTGAATGACAGGGATGAAAGACCCAGGATTAGGGGAATTGTTTAGAAAGGCATATTCAAATAGAGAGTTCAAGAGGGTCGTGACCAGGTTTCTGCTTTTGTGTGTGTTGGTTTCATTGAAGGTGCGAGCATACCTCAGATTTTCTGATGAGAGAGATTAAAAATCATTTGAGCTTCTGGGAAGAGTCTGTTTACAGCAAATAGAAATATGATACCATCTACTCCCTTCCGAACTTGGGAAGGATGACTTAGATCCTCTCAAGGAATTGGGGGTGGGGGTGGAGATTCTGAACAACAGAGATGTATGGCCCAAAGCAAGCTGTCTCCTCACTCCACCTCTTTTCCTAAATCTGTGATACCCTTCCCATGTACCTGTAGGGCTGGGCAGGGGTAGGACTGACTTGTCAAACCAGCAAGGGAGCTTCATCTGGATAGGTGATAACATGCCTATGTTGAGATGACTGTGTGGATGACTGAGACTCCCAATTAGCTTGTTCTCCAGGAGCAAGACATGGCTGCTACCCTCGCTCATTTGAGCCCATCCTTGTTGTAGGAGTCTGTGCCTTCATAGGCTAAAGATTGAAAGGTTGGGAATGCCACAGAGCCGTGCCGAAGAGTGATGTAGGAGTGGGAGCTCATGGGGAAGAAAATATTCAGGCACCATATAGAGAAATAGAGGCTCAACTACCGGGACCATTTTGATCGCACCCTACTCCTTGGGTAGCTGAATGCCCCTCAAGGCTTGGAAAGTCTTCTGGTTATTATGGACCTAAATAAGCCAAGACCAGTGTGGGAACAAAGTTGGCCTTGGGAGCTTTTAATCTTTTAATCTCTAGTTAGTACTTCCACTCATAACATAGAAACCTTAACTTTGGTATATTTACTTAAACGGAGATCTACCTGACACACAATGTAATATGTGATGCAACAACTCTGGATGTTCCACCATGCTCGCCATAAGTGTAGCTCCCATCTGGTAATGTATAATTCTATTACGATACCACTGACTAGATTCCCTATGCTGTACCTTTGAGCCTTGTGATTCATTCATTTATAACTGGAACCCTGAACTTCCCTCTCCCCTTCACCCATTTTGTCCATCCCCCCACCTCCCTTCCCTTCTGGCAACAGTCAATTCTCTGCATTTATGCTTTTTCACTGTTTTTCATCTCAGCTTTTTCACTGTTCATTTGTTCCCCTTTTTAGATTCTACATAGAAGTGAAATCATATAGGATTTGTCTTATCTGTCTGAATTATTTCACTTAGCCTCATACCGTCTAGGTATATCCATGATGTTGCAGATGGCAACATCTCATCTGTTTTATAGCTGCATAATATTCCAGTGTGTGTGTGTGTGTGTGTGTGTGTGTGTGTGTATGTGCATGTGTGTGTGTGGTCTGTTCATGTATTGGTGGACACTTGGGTTGCTTCCATATCTTGTCTATTGTAAATAATGTTATAATAAAGACAGGGGTGAATATGTCTTTTCAAATTAGTATTTCCATTTCCCTTGGGTAAATAAATACCCAGTAGTTGAATTACTGGATCCTATGGTATTTGTATTTTTAATTTGTTGAGGCCCCTCCATACTGGCTTTCATTGTGGCGATACCAATTTACATCCCATGACCAGTGCACACAGGCTTTTTCTCCACACACTGAGCAACCCTTGTTGTTTCCTGTGTGTTGAAACTGAGCCATTCTGACAGATGTGAGGTGAGAAGTCATTGTGGTAACATTTATAGATATAATTTTCAACCATTTCATAGAATTCCCTACCTGTCACACTTGGTTATGCAAACTCAGACTGGGTCTTTCCTGGAGATTTCACAGGTTAGGAGAGGTGGAGGCAAAATAGAGAACTGAAAGTTTTTTTTTTCAATATATGAAGTTCATTGTCATATTGGTTTCCATCCAACACCCAGAGCACATCCCCAAAGGTGCCCTCCTCAATACTCATCACCCACCCTCCCTTCCCTCCCACACCCCATCTATGCTCAGCTTGTTCTCAGTTTTTAAGAGTCTCTTATGCTTTGGCTATCTTCCACTCTAACCTCTTTTTTCCCCTCCCCCATGGGTTTCTGTTAAGTGTCTCAGGAACCACATAAGAGTGAGACCGTATGGTATCTGTCTTTCTCTGTATGGCTAATTTCAGTTAGCATAACACTCTCCAGTTCCATCCATGTTGCTACAAAGGGCCATATTTCATTCTTTCTCATTGCCAAATAGTACTCCATTGTGTATATAAACCACAATTTCTTTAACAGGGTCCAAATGTTGAAATACCTATGCTCTGAAAACCGTAAAACACTTATGAAAGAAATTGAAGGTGACAGAAAGAGAAAGACATACGATGCTCATAGATGGGAAGAATACATATTTTTAAAGTCTCTACACTACCCAAAGCCATCTACAGATGTAATGCAATCCCTGTCAACATACCAACAGCATTTGCCACAGAGGTAGACAAACAACCCTAAACGTTGTATAGAACCACAAAAGACCTTGAGTGGCCAAAGCAATATTGAAAAAGAGGAAACCTGGAGGTATCGCAATCTCAGATTTCAAGTTTTTTTCAAAGCTGTAGTAATTCAAACAGTATGGTGGGTACTGGCGTAAAAAATAGCCACATAGCTCAATGGAATAGAACGGAAAACCCAGAAATAAATCCACCACTGTATGGTCAGTTCATCTTCCACAAACAAGAAAGACTATCCAGTGGGGAAAAGGCAGTCTCTTCACCAAATGGTGTTGGAAAAACCGGACAACCCATATGCCAAATAATGAACCTGGACCAATTTCTTTACCATACACAGAAATAAACTCAAAATGAATTAAAGACCTAAGTGTGAGACCTTAAACCATAAAAAATCCTTGAAGAGAGCACAGGCCGTCATTTCTCTGACTTTGGCTGTAGCAACATTTTACTAGTTATGTCTCCTGAGCCAAGGGAAATAAAGCAAGAAGAAACTATGGGGACTACATTAACCTATAAAGCTTTTGCACAGTGAAGGCAACCGTCAAAACTAAAAGCAAGCTCTGGGATAGGAGAACAATTTTGGAAATGTTTTGCAAATCCAGTAAAGGGTTAGTATCCACAATGTATAAAAAATTGATACAAGTCAACATCCCCCCCCCGCCAAAAAAGCCCAGTTTAAAAATGAGCAGTGGACATAACCAGACACTTTTCCAAAGACAACATACAGATGGTCAACACACACATGTAAAGATGCTCCCCAAAACTACAACGAGATACCACGTCACAACTGTCAGAATGGCTACACTCCAAGACACAAGAAGCAAGTGTTTGCGAGGATGTGGAGACAAAGGAAACCTCTTGCACCATTGGTGGAAATGCAAATGGGTGCGGCCCCTGTGGAAAACAGTATGGAGGTTCCTCAAAAAATTAAAAACAGAACTCTCCTATGATCCCGTAAATGCACTACTGGATACTACCAAGGGGAATACAAAAACACAAAATCCATGGGACACATGCACACCTGTGTTTATTGCAGCATTATTTCCAATAGCCAGTGCAAGCGTCCACTGACAAATGAGTGAACGAAGAAGAAGTCCTATATGTATGTATGTGTGTGTATATGTAATCCATACACACACACACACACACACACACACACACACTGGAATATTACTCAACCATGAAACAATGAAATCTTGCCATTTGCAATGACCTGGATGGAGCCCGAGAGTAGTATGGTAAGCAAATTCAGGGAAAGAGAAATACCATATGATTTTATTCATGTAGCACTTAAGAAACAACAATTGAGCAAAGAGAAAAAAAAAGGGAGAGACAAACCAAGAAATAGGCTCTTAACTGCAGAGAACAAACAGATGGTTCCCAGAGAGGAGGTGAGTGGTGGGAGGGGTGAAAGAGGTGATGGAGATGAAGGAGTGCCCTTGTCATGATGAGCCCGGGGTGAGTATGTAGTTGGTGAATCACTATATTAATAAGCTAATATAACCCTGGATGTTACTATTACTGGAATGAAAATAAAACTTAATGAAAAAATCAGAGGCCAACTTTTAATTATACCAAGAAACTTCGTTTAATAAACAGCTGAACTTTCATTTAATTTTTGAAATTTTGTTTTAAATAAATGAACATGTTTTTGTTGTGTATTTTTGCTCTAAAGGCTTTCCGACAAACCTGGTCCTGATGATTCATGGTCTACATCAGCTAGCCAAGACTTAGATTTTGGTACCAAGGTAAAGTACCCTCCTGTGAAACTCACTTTCCTGCTCTGAATTGAGTTTTCTCCCTTATTTACTCTGAAAATTTAAGACGAGCCTGTGTATCATCATTTTATGTGTGTAATGGAAAGTTAGCAAGATCAAACCACTTTACAGATACATGACGCTTTGAATGTTTTGTTTTCTTTTGTTTTGTTTTACTTTGGTAAATCCTAGAGGTGGAGGCTGATAAAAGAATGGGCTGGAAAATATATAATGACCGTCAAATTATATTGGGAAAAGCTTTCCCATAATGGAGGAAATATGTCATTTGGTTAAGGATAAGGATTCTTACTGTGATATTAACATGACTGATAATACTCATGCCTAAATGAAACGTGATTGGGTCCAAGTATCTATTGTAGGTTGCCCCCCGCCCCGGGCAAGTTTTATTTTGGTGAGATACAGGATTTTCCTTTGGCTCTATCCTTTGTTCTACATTTAGACTAAAATCATATTAGAAAATGTAGAAATTTAGATGTTTACATTATTTCTCAATATTTACCTCACAAAGGTGTTTCCCTGTAGTTTTGAAATAACTCCAGGAAGAGTAAGTTAAAATTGTGAATCTCCCTGAAGAATATGTGTTTCTGAAAAGAGTAGCTCTATGAGCAGAGGCTCTTCATAGCCAAGTTGTTAAATTTCTAATTTCAGAAGTCTTCCATATTCTAACTTTGAAAAATATGTCCTCTTGGTCCTTGTGTCAGATTATAAAATTTAAAGTTTCAGACATCTGATATTTATTTAAATATTCATTTCAAACCCCTAAATCATTATAAGCTACTGGAGGTTAGGAAACATACTTGTTTGACTTCTGGAGCTCCTGAATAAAGTCTTGCTTGGAAGGAGCAATGTCATAGTTTTCGAATGTGAATAAATGAATAGGGAAATGGAATTCCATAGAATGGAATTTGAAAAGTAACGAAATACGCATGATATATCACAATTAAATATTTGAATTTAAAAAGTAAGGCTTCAGTTTATATTCCGTTTTAGCGTTTAATACATATAAACGCAAATGAATTCTACTGAGGAAATCAGGAGTTACATAAGAAAGAAGGTTACAGTTTATTTTTAGTATCCTCCCATTGTGAGCTTAGAATTGCAGAGAAAAAGTCCTCACCCTTTGTTTGTGTAACCCCATCTGTGTCCCATTACATGCATCCTTTGATGGTTCACATTTCGTCCTAGAATTCTCATTCCCAATTCTTTTTCCATAGTGAAAGTTGATGTGTTAGGAACCTCTCTTTTTCTGTTCTTTTGTTAGTCTAGTAATAATTTATAGCTTTTCGGAAGTGATAGATGCCAGTAATTGAACATTTTTTATAGTGAAAAAACTTAAATTCTTTATTACAGTGTTTATAACCAGATAACTGTAGAGTGATAAAAGTCAGTATTATTAGGGATATACTGTGAATTGAAGCCTCTGTTTCACGTATAGATTTTATATATATCTTTAAAAGGTTTAAAAGAGACTATTGTTCATAGTATATTCCCAATCCTACTTATGTACCCATTAAAAAGTGTATGTTGTTTCCACGTACCTTATTTTGCTCACATTTCACCTTTTCTTCCTTGTCCTAAGCTCATGCTTGATTGATTGGTCATGTCTTATTTTTTTTTTCCTTTTTTCCTCTTCTCCCCCCATGCTTTTAAAGGTATTTTTGATGTTTTTAAAGTTTATTTATTTTGGAGCGAGAGAGAGAGACAGAGTGCAAGCATGGTAGGGGCAGAGACAGAGGGAGACACAGAATCCAAAGCAGGCTCCAGGCTCCCAGCTGTCAACACAGAGCTCAATATGGGGCTCAAACCCACAAACCTTGAGATCATGACTCATGAGCTGAAGTTGGACGCTGAACTGACTGAGCCACCTACGTGTTCCCCCCACCATGCTTTTTTTTCATGGTTTACCCCTATAATAATATTTCCTTGCAGAAAACATTTCTATAGTGTCTGTTCTTTTAGTACATCACTTTCTGTCAAATCCATTGTCAACATATTTGTTATGGAATTCTATTGTCTGTGTGTGGTTTTCATCCATGACTCATTGCCCCACAAGGTTTATTATTCTTTTTTCCTCTTTCTTGGAAGGATCTGAGCTAAATGTTTTCGTAATGTTTGTATTTCTCCTGGAAAGGGAGGGAGAGAGAGAGAGAATTATCAAGTGCTAGTATGGAGGGGCAAACAGAGAGGGAAGGAGGGAATCTCAAGCAGGTTCTGCACTGTCAGCACAGAGCCTGATGTGTGGCTTGAACCCCACTAACCGTGAGTTCGTGACCTGAGCTGCAATCAAAAGTGGGTCACCTAACTGACTGAGCCACACAGGGGTCCTATAAGGAGCTACATTTAACAGTCATATTTGTCTTTAGTGTTTTGAGAAACAGAAGCCACTTAAACTATTTGCAATTCCAACTTACCAACATACGATACCACTGAAGAGTAAGTTTGAATATTTTCTCTTACAAGAGATAGTTCATGCCAGTATAAATCATGCAAACACTTCACAAGATAACATATTTAAATTTCTTAGTGTTAGTATTTTCAACATGCTTTCAAGTACCTAGGGTTCAATATTTATCTGAGGTTACTTCGGTAAAGCATTTACCCAATATTAATCAGTTACAGGTACGGCGAGTAACATTTTGAGACTACCTATGAGATATCTTGTAATCCTCACCACATGAGAAAATGGAGACTGGTAATAAGTATTAAACGGCATAACTGAGATGTGAATCTACATTTGAATGATTCCAAAACCTGTGTTCCTTGTGTAATGGTGCTCATTTTGTAATGGTGAATATTACAATGATTTTATTGAATTGGATTCTTGTAATCCTTAAAGCTATTAATTTTATTCTAGAATGTCCCGAAACCACGCGTAGCAAAGCTACTGCTTTCTTCTTGGCAATTTATGAAAAACATTAAGCTATTGGGAGACTTGTATTATTCACTAATTCTTGTCCATTCTTGTGTTATTCATTTATTTGAAGTTACAGATATTTTCATGTCCTCTTTACTTTGTTTTCTACTAAGTGAGGGCAAAACGTGGCACTGTGAAACCAGAAGGCGGAACCTGAGGACAACAATCCTGATTCTGAAAATTAAGATGTGGCTGAAACTCTTTCCAAACCACCAGCCAGAGTTTATGGTGATTGTCTTCCTATTTTACCATCATCTAAATCTCTTCTGAAACCTTCTCTCAAGACGTTAGCTGTCCTTGGTCTTGCAAAGGTAAGTTGTTTTGTTTTATACTGCCCCCACCCCATACCATCCTCTTGCTCCTTATAATGATGAAAAGAATCTTAGGAAGAAACGGAAGTCCTCAAGATCATAATAGAAATCAGTGTAATGATAACAGAGAGGAAGGTACAGGATTGAAATTTATAAAGTTTGGTGGGAGTAGACAATTCTCGGGTATGCCTTTATGGAAGCAAAGAAGGAGAAAGCAGCTGGAAAGAATAGCTCGATGCATATGAAGATGAGGAGGGGGTGAAGGGGAAGAATTCATTTTAGAGGGGCGAGAGGAACTTAAAGTATGAAGAGTTGAGAGAAAGTATCATAAAATCACAGCAGCAATAGTGGGATTAAGGCAGAGCAGATGCTCTTTAAATTATAAAATGTGGGAGAAAATATTTTAAGTGCAAGTTAAGAAAAAAAAAGCCAGGTAACAAAAAAAAAATGCTTAGACTCTTCTGAATGACTTACAGCTGATGTCTGTGAAGAACTGGAAGAAATTTTTGCCCTTACGTTTCAGTTTAATAAGGGTGATATCCTAGATTTAGTTTAGCAAAACCTGTTTCTAAGGAATGCAAAGTGAAATCTGTTTCAGGCCATACCAGGTTGATTGCGAATTTTCACTTTTTGGCTATTGTCTTTTTGGGGTTTCTAAGGTAACTTACTGTGTGGTATAATCTTGGTATATTTTAGGTCTTTTTGAGTAGAAAGAGAGGAAATAAACATTTATTCTTTTCATTAAGTAAAATTTCTGGTGATGTAAATAAGGTTCTTTATCTGTGAAATGAAAAACTAAATTTGAAGCTGCAACACTGAATTTGTTTTTGTTGTTGTTGTTGTTGTTTTTTAGCTTATTTATTTATTTTGAGAGAGCAAGCAGGGTAGGGACAGGGAGAGAGGGGAGAGACAGAGAGAATCCCAAACAGGCTCTTCATTGTCAGCACAGAGCTCGACACATATTTCAGACTCACAAACTGGTTTGCGAGATGATGACCTGAGCCCAAATCAAGATGCTTAACTGCCTGAGACACCCAGGTGCCACTTAAGGTGCCACACTCTGAAAGAAAAAAAATATATAAAATATGTTTTCTGCATTCTGAATTATCTTTTTTTAATTTTAAGTTTTCAACTGTTTATATATTTTGAGAGAGAGAGATTGAGACGGAGAGAGAGAGAGAGAGAGAGAGAGAGAATCCTAAGCAGGCTCTGTGCTGCTGGTGTCAAACCTGACACACAGCTTGAATAACCTGAGCCAAAATTAAGTTGGACGCTTAACCAGCTGAGCCACCCAGGTGCCATTCTTTTTTTAATAGTATCTGAATAGAATAGACACATGCACACATACCAAATGAATGAACTCAACATGTATAAATTTTTGTCTAATATGAACTCTTTGTCATGACAGAATCATAAGGCAGGAAAGGTTTCCAAGAGAGTATTCAAAATTCTTTATAGGAGATGATTTTTACTTTTTTGAAGATTTCCTACAATAGATACATTTTTAAAACAATATTTTTGAGAGAGATGGAGCATGAGTGGGGGAAGGGCAGAGAGAGAGGGAGACACAGAATCTGATGCAGGCTTCAGGCTCTGAGCTGTCAGCACAGAGCCTGACACGCGGGGCTCGAGCTCAGGAACCATGACATCAAGACCTGAGCCGAAGTCGGATGCTTAGCCGACTGAGTCCCCCAGGCACCCCAAGATACATTTTATGTTATTCAGGGGAAACTTTAGTATTCATAGTTGTTCAATTTAGCATGTAAATTCTTTCATGTGTAAAACTGAGAAAGACTGCTGAGTTGATTTTTTTTTTTTTTAGTCCCTTTCTTCTTTCCGCCTGGGAATGTTCAGTCCTGCTTGATAATCACACATGTACTTGAAGATTTTAAAATCTTCAAATTGGATGATCATAAACATATTAGTTGCTTAATGCTAGATTCCTTCTCGGGTCCTTAACTACCTTCCAATATGGTGTAGATAGGAAATTAGAGCTCTTCATATGCTGTTCCCAGTGGAATAATAAAACTATATGAAATTTTAAATCGGTTTTTATATTTATATTAGACTTCATGGTAGTTCTGGAAAATGGCTCAAAATTCTGTAATCCTGTATTTCTCTTCTATACTTTAAATCTTGCCCCTTAAGATTAATTTTTTTATTTGTTTTACTATTTTTTTTGATTCTTGAGAGAGAGTGAGGGAGCATATGAATCGCAAGCCGACTCCATGCTTCGTGTGGACCTGACTCAGGGCTTGATCCCACGTCCTTGGGATCATGACTCGAGCTGAAACTAAGAGTTGGATGCTCAACTGACTGAGACACCCAGGTGTCCCAAGATTAATTTTTAAAAAGCAGTATTCTTATAAAATCCTGAATTAGTGTTTCACAGTTAAAACATTTTATGACTCTTAATGCCATTCATTACAGAAATGAATATTTGTCTATATTAGTAAAAGCATATTTTACATCCTTAAACTAACGTTGAAATATAGAGTTGAAATCTTGAATCTCATGTTTTTTATCCCCTTGCTTTTGTGATTGTATTATTTTTACTCTTTAAAAATATTTTTAGTGTTTGTTTATTTTTGAGGAGAGAACGTGAGGGAGAAGGGGAGGGGTAGGGAGAGGGGCACAGAGGATCCAAAGCAGGCTCTGTGCTGACAGCAGAGAGCCTGATGCAGGGCTCGAACTCATGAACCAAGAGCTCATGACGTGAGCCAAATTCAGAGACTTAACTGACTGAGCCATCCAGGCGCCCCTCCCCTGTTTTCATTATTATTCTTTATTTATTCTTTATTTTTATTATTTTACACTTTAGTGTCCAGTTAGGTAATATATAGTGTGTACAGTGTAGTCTTGGCTTCGGGAGTAGATTCCCGTGATTCATCACTTCCGGATAACCCCAGGGCTCATTCCAACATGTGCCCTCCTCAATGCCCACCATCCCTTTTTCCCGCCCCTATAACTCCCCACCCCCATCAACCCTCAGCTTGTTCTCTGTCTTTTAAGAGTGTCGTATGGTTTGCCTCCCTCTAGGTATTTGTAACTATTTTTTCTTTCCCTTCCCCTATGGTCTTGTGTGAAGTTTTCAAATTCCACATATGAGTGAAAACATACGATATCATTCTCTTGACTGACTTATTTCACTTAGTATCATACCTTCCAGTTGCTTCCACAGTGTTGCAAATGGCAAGATTCCATTTTTTTTCATGGCCGAGTCGTATTATTCCATTGTAGATAGACCACCACCTCTTCTTTAGCCATTCATCGGTTGATGGACATTTGGGCCCCTTCCATAATTTGGCGATTGTTGATAGAACTGCTATCAACTCTGGGGTACATGTGCCCCTACAAATCAGCACTCCTGTATCCTTTGGATAAATGCCTAATAGTGCTGTTGCTGGGTTGTAGGGTAATTCTATTTTTAATTTTTTGAGGAACCTCCACACTGTTTTCCAGAGCGGCTGCACCAGGTTACATTGCCACCAACAGTGCAAGAGGGTTCCCATTTCGCCATATCCTTGCCAACATCTGTTATTTGCAGAGTTGTGAATGTCACCACCACACTCTGACCGATTGAGGTGGTATCCCAGTGGGGATTGATTTGTATATCCTGGATGATGCGTGATGTTGAGCATCTTTGCATGTGTCCGTTGGCCATCTGGATGTCTCCTTTGGAAAAGTGTCTATTCACGTCCTCTGTCCCTTTCTTTGCTTACTTGGTTTTCGGGTGTTGAGTTTGGCAAGTTCTTTGTAGACTTTTTTATACTAACGCTTTATGTGATATGCCATTTGCAAATACATATCTTCTCCCATTCCGTCGGTTGCCTTTAAGGTTTGTTGATTGTTGCCTTTGCTGTGTGGCAGCTTTGTATCTTGATGAGGTCCCAAAAGTTCACTTTTGCTTTTATTTCCCTTGCCTTTGGAGACATGTCAAGTAAGTGCTGCAGCCGAGGTCAGAGAGGTGGTTGCCTGTTTTCTCCTCTAGGATTTTGATGGTTTCCTGTCTCACGGTTACCTTTTTCATGAATTGGAGTTTATGTTTGTGTAAGCTGTAAGAAAGTGGTCCAGGTTCACTCTTGTGCATGTTGCTGTCCAGTTCTCCCAGCACCATTAGCTAAAAAGACTGTCTTTTTTGCATTGGCTACTCTTTCCTGCTTTGTTGGGGCTTAGTTGGCCTCACATCTGTGGGCCCATTTCTGGGTTCTCCATTATATTCCATTGGCCTCTGTGCTTGTTTGGAGCTAATACCGTGCACTTGAGGAGTCCGCCTTTGTAGTACAGGCTAAAGTCCGGGATTGTGATGCCTCCCCCACTCTGGTTTTCTTTTTCAACCTTACTTTGATTGTTTTGGGTCTTTTGTGGTTCTCTCCACAGTTTAGGATTGTTTGCTCTAGTTCTGTGAAGAATGATGCTGTTATTTTGATTGGGATTGCATTGAATGTACAGATTGCTTTGGGTAGTATTGACATTTTAACAATGATTGTTCTTGCAACCCATGAGCATGGAATATTTTCCGGGTTCTTTGTGTGTTCTTCAGTTTCTTTCATAAATTGTCTATAGTTCTCAGCATACAAATCTTTTACCTCTTTGGTTAGGTTTAATGCTAGGTATTTTATGGTTTGGTGCAATGGTAAATGGGATCCATTCCTTGATATATTTTTCTAATGCTTCATGATTGGTGTATAGACATGCAACCTATTTGGGTGCATTGATTTTTTATCCTGCAGCTTTGCTGAATGCATGTATCCATTCTAGCAGGTTTTTTTGGTGGAGGCTTTCAGGATGTCCACATAGAGTATCGTGTCGTCTGCAAACTGTGAAAGTTTGACCTCTTTGCCAACTTGGATGCCTTTTATTTCATTTTGTTGTGTGATGTCTAATGCTAGGATTTCCAACACCATATTAAACAACAGTGGTGAGAGTAGAAATCCCTTCGTGTTCCTGATCTCAGGGGAAAAGTTCTCAGTGTTTCTCCATGGAGGAGGCTATTAGCTGTGGGCCATTCATATGTGGCTTTTAGGGATTGAAAGTCTATTCCTTCTATCTGACTTTCTTGAGGGTTGTATTAAGAAAGGGTGCTGTATTTTGTCAAATGCTTTTTCTGCATCTATTGACAGGATCATATGGTTCTTATCTTTTCTTCTCTTCATGGGATGTGTCATGTTGATTGATTTGTGAATATTGAACCAGCCCTGCTGCCCAGGAATGAATCGCACTTGATCCTGGTGAATCATTCTCTTAATATACCGTTGCATTACGTTTGCTAGTATCTTGTTGAGAAGAAGAAGAAGAAGGATTAACTCTGCTTCAAATGTCTGGTAGTATTCCCCTGAGAAGCCATCCTGCCCAGGACTCTTATTTGTTGGGAGATTTTTAATAACTGATTGAATGTCTTCACGGGTTATGGGTCTCTTCACGTTTTCTATTTCTTCCCGTTTGGCTTTTGGTAGTGTGTGGGTGTCTAGGAATTTGTCCATGTCTTCCAGGTTGTCCATGTTGTTGGCATATACTTTTTCATAGTATCCTCGGATTCTTGTTGTATTTCTGTGGTTTTGGTTGTGATCTCTCGTCTTTCATTTGTGATTTTATCTGTTTGGGCCTCTCTTCTTTTTGAGAAGTGTGGCTAGGGTGTTATCAACTTTGTTTATTTTTTAAAAAAATCTCTTTTATTCACTGATGTGTGAAACTTTGTTTTTGGATTCTATAGGATTTATTTCTGCTCTACTCTTTTTTGGTTCTCTTCTTCTGCTGACGTTGGGCTTTCTTTGCTGCTGTGTTTCTAGTTTGTTTAGGAGAGAAGTTAGTTTCTGTATTTGGGACCATCCTTGCTTCTGGAGATAGGCCTGGATTGCAATGTATTTTCCTCTAAGGACTGCCTTTGCTGCATCCCAAAGGGTTTGGATTGCATGTTTTCATTTTCATTTACTTCCTTATGGTTTTTAATTTCTTCCATAATCGCCTGGTGGACCCATTCTTTCTTGAGTAGGAAGTTCTGTAACCTCCATGCATTTGGAGGCTTTCCATTTTTGTTCTTGTGGTTGATTCCAAGTGTCTGAGCATTGTGATCTGAAAATATGCATGGTATGATCTCAGTCCTTTTATATTTGTGGAGGGCTGTTTTGTGACCCAGGATGTGATATATATTGGAGAATGTTCTATGTGCACTTAAGAAGAATGTGCATTCTACTGTTGTGAAATGAAAAGATTTCAATATATCTGTACTGATATCCATGTATATAAATGTATATATTAAGGCCAATATATATCTATGTATATATGAATACATCTGGTCCAATGATACATTGGATCTGTGTTTCCTTACTGATTTTCTGCCTTGATGATCCGCCTATGGCCATGAGAGGAGTCTTAAAGTCGTCTACAATCATGGTATTTGTATGTATACATTTATTCATGTTTGTGATTCATCGATTCATATATGTGGGCGTTTCACTTTGGGGCCATAAACATTTGCAATTGTTAGCTCCTCTTGATGGATAGACCCCTTAATTATGATCCAATGCCCTTCTGAATCTGTTACTAAAGTCTTTGGTTTAAAATCTAGTGTGTCTGGTGGAAGTATGGCGACTCCAGCTTTCTTTTGACTTCTAGTAGCATGATAGGTGGTTCCCCATACCTTCACTTTGAATCAGGAAGTGTCCTGGGGTCTAAAATCAGTGTCTTGTTGACAGCATATAGATGGATCTTGTTGTTTGGTTTTGTTTTGTGTTTTACCCATTCTGATTCCCTGTGTCTTTTGATTGGGGCATTGAATCTATTCACACTCAGAGTGATTAGTTAAAGATATGGATTTAGTGTCATTGTGTTATCTGAAGGTTTCATGCTTTTGGTGAGGCCTCTGGTCCTTTGTAGTCTCTGCTGCTTTCCACTCAAGGAGTTGCCCCTTAGGATCTCCTGCAGGACTGGTTTAGTGTTCATGAATTCAGTAAGGTTTTGCTTGTCTTGGAAAGCCTTTCTGTCACTTTCTATTCTAAATGACAGCCTTGCTGGGGAAAGGATTCTTTGCTGTATATGTTCCCATTTAGCACATTGACTGTTTCCTGCCCCTCCCTTCTGCCCTGCCAAGTTTCATTAGATAGGTCTGCTGCTACCCTTATGTGTCTTCCCTTGTCAATTAAGACCCGTTCGTCCCTAGCTGCTTTCAGAATTCCCTCTTAATATTTGTACTTTTCCGGTTTCGCTATGACATGTCATGGTGTTGACCTGGTTTTGTTGATTTGGAAGGGAATTCTCTGTGCTGCCAGGACTTGAATGCCTGTTTCCTTCCCCAGATGAGGGAAGTTCTCAGCTATCTTTGTATCTTTTCCTATAACTGGAACCTCACAATAGATAACTTTGTGTCTGCCTACACATTGTAAGATGGGACAGATTAATTTTTGTATTTTGTGTTTATTTGAAACAGAATTTTTCTCATTTGATATTGAAATCCCCAAAGGATTAAAAGTTGGATGTGAAAAATTAGGGCCCTTTGGTAAAATTGGTCATAACTTTGGGGTAGAGGCCCCTGTTCCTTCTGTGACACCACAGCGCTGATGCCAGAGAAGACATGGTTGTTGCCCCTTTGGTGAAAGCATAAAGAAGGAAATGCAGAAAGCTGGACAGTTATACCACATAGGGGAAAAGTGTTACTCACAATCCAACTCCAGAGAAACATTTCCCAGGCCTCTGTTCCCAAAATACTCCAAAGTCCATGTGTTCCTGGGATGAGGAGCAAACACATGCAGGTCCAAGGGGAGGCGACCTCCATGGGGAGCAGTTGTCAGAGATGTGGGGCATTCCTGAAAGGAATTCAGGCAAATTAAACCCTATGGGGCAGTGCTGATCGCCCTCAGATGGTGGTTTATGATCTGGGGAGCAGCAGGTCCGTTGACAACATAAGGAAACCAAGTCCCAGGAGATCCACAGTGAGACGTCCTGACCTGAAGGGGAGCAGCTGTCCAGTACCAGGAGAGTTCAGGGAGCCCAGGTCATGTGTTATTAAGAGAGACCACAGAGCCCTGGTGGTCCCATACTGGGAAAGCCTACAGAGCCCAGGGTCCTCCCTTTCCTGCCACCATGTCTGGTCCCAGGCAGATGACTCAGCTCTGCTCCCCTGAGTTCAGAGGGGCCTCATGGCAGGAGGGTGGGGTGCTCCAGGAGGTGGGATCTGAGTTCCAGAATGCTGAGATACAGGCCTGATGTTAAGACAATCGAAAGTCAAGGGTACTGGGATGCTCACATAGCTTGTTTTACTAGTCAACCCAGGCTGTGCTATTAGCCTTAGTGTCCACATCTGACTGTAGGACATAACTTGGCCTTCTTGATCGGTTGTCTGTTGGACTCTGAGAGATGAGGTTGAATCATTGCCCCGTGCCTACAAGACATAAAGAGCCACCTGGCAGGTTGCCACATGATCCTCTAGGGCAGGGCACTCCTGGAAGACCCTGCTCAGGTCTCTGCCTGGTTCCCACCTCCTGGGAACATTCAGCATTGTCTGAGGAGATGGAGATGATCCCGGATGTCAGCAGGTGCTACATGAAGGAAGGCCAGCCATGGGAGGAGAGCAGGACACACCCTGTGCCACCTTCTAGGGCCCAGGCTGTTACACCCTCTGACCTCAGCCCAAATAAATTCCCCTGCTGTGTGGACTTGACCTCCATCATTCACTTCTTCACTCCCTCTCTCATTACCTCCCTCATTCACTCACTTCTTCCTCATTTAGCAGGTGATCTCTGGTCCCTGCCATGTGCCCAGCACACTGACTCCATCCATGAGCATGACCCCAAGGGGTCACCACATGAGGCATCTTCCTTTGCAGAGTCTGTGCCTTCCTGCGCTCTGCCTCCTTTGACGAGGCTCAAGTCTGCTGTGTGACCGTGTCCCCCTGACC